>NW_024080671.1:4379884-4597668 GCF_003009895.1 Hyaena hyaena | reverse complement strand
CCTCCGCCCCCTCCCCCTCCTCCCCCCCCTCCTCCTCCTTGTAAAACACATACTGATACTTCCAACTCAACTTCTAGGCTATAGTAACCTCACTGGCCTTTTGTCTCCCTTTTCTCCATACTGAAAATCCAGTTCCTATAACACCAACGTAAGTACCTGTCTATTTTATCCCCAGCACACCCACACCTCCGCAGTGACTACCGAAAATAGTGTCCGATTATTTTCAGTGCTTTGCGTTCCTAGGGTGTATCCCGCTTCGGTCGCACTTCACATGGCTGTGCTACAAACTCTCTGGAAATAGTTTCTCTCTGTGTAATTTTGCTACAGCTCAATACACCGTTAGGTTCATTTGTTTCATTTCGGTTTCGATTTTTAGGGATTGATTTTTTAATTTAATTTTGTTCTGTAATTATGGAACATATTTACATGGTTCCAGCATTAAATCTACAAAGTAAATTCAGAGAAAGTCAGCCTGAATTCTGGTCCTTTCCTTCCCCATAGGTTTGATTTCTTTTTGCTTGCTTGTTTCAGTTTTTCTTTTTTTTTTTCTTTTTTTTGTTTTCAGTTTACTTATCTAGTTTGAGAGAGAGTGAGTGGGGGGTGGACAGAGACAGAGGGGGACAGAGAATCCCCAGCAGGCTCCGCTCAGCATGGAGCCTGACATGGGGCTCGATCCCACGACTGCGAGATCGCAACCTGAGCTGATACCACGTCAGATGCTTAGCTGACCCGGGCACCCCTGGTTCCTTTAACATAAACAAATGCGTACATATATGAATGTGTATCCTCTCCTTCTTAGATAAAGGACAGCGTTCTCTACACACTTTTTCCATCCTGCTTCTTTATTTATAGTATATTCTGGGGATCCCTCCATAGGAGAATAGAGATTCCTGGTTCCCTTCTTGACATCTGTATTGGACTCCATCATGTGGCTTTCCCATAGTTGGGTCAGCCGGCTCCCCCGTAATGACATTTGGGTTTTTTCCAGTCTTTTCCTATAAAAACATTTCTGCAGTGAAATAGATTTGCCCCTATATATCTTTTCATAGTTTTCACATTTAACTTTGGAATAGACTCATAGAAAGGAGGTTGCTGGATCAAAGGATACATATATCTATAATTTTGCTACTATTGCCAAATCCTTCCATTATTTTTTTAAGTTTTGAATTTAATTTTTTCAAACAGGAAATGTATTTACATGATTCAAAAGCCAACAGAAGTGAAAAGATAGACGTGTAGCAGAAATCCTCCATCCCATTCCAGTTCTATATATGCCTGGTCTGTCCCCCGACCCGACCCAGAAACTCTCCCCACTCCTGGCAAAACTGTTGTTAATTTCCTGTGTATCCTTCCAGAAGGTTCTGTGTGAATCCTTGCACATGCAGAGAGAGAGAGAGAGAAACAGACAGAGAAGGAAAGACAAAAGGAGAGGGAAAGAGAATTTCTCTACTTTTTTTTGTTAGCTCCAGTAGCTAGCAGGCCGTATATACCATTCTACTCTCTCAGCCCCCATAACACACTGCCTCACTGGATCTCTCCTGGCAGCTAGCAAGGCAGCTATCAATGTTCCCTCTAGTGCCAGAGGCTCAGAGAGGTTGAGTGACTTTCCCAGGGTCACACAGTAAGTGACAGCGCTGGGTTCTATTCTTCTTCCTCCCCACTTCGCATGCACATGCTGCTCCCCACACAAGAACATGCCCCAGTGGCCCCAGCGCCCTTCAGTGAATGGGCCTCTGCTTTCCGAGGCAGAGTGCCTGTGCCAGGAACCTAGATCTGGTGCCATTCCCCGAACACACAGGCCCCCGTACCCGCCCCCCACCCCATGCTCAGGACAGCCAGTCTGCTTGGACTCTGAGACCAAGGGCCTGATCAAGTAAATCAACACTGACCCTGGCTGGGGCGCCTGGGGGGCTCAGTCAGTTAAGCGTCCGACTTCGGCTCAGGTCATGGCCTCACAGTTCATGGGTTCGAGCCCCACGTCAGCTCTGTGCTGACAGCTCAGAGCCTGGAGCCTGCTTCAGATTCTGCATCTCCCTCTCTCTCTGACCCTCCCCTGCTCATGCTGTCCCTCTCTCTCTCTCTCTTTCTCTCTCTCTCATAAATAAATAAAAACATTAAAAAACACTTAAAAAAAAACCAACACTGACCCTGGCTAACAAGAACAGACCCACAGACAGCAGACACACCCCAACGCCCACTTAGCAGCTGTGTGGACCTGTGGCAGACAGGCCTTCATCCTGGGTCTGGGGGGCGGCGGGTAGAGAGAGTTCACGGATCTGAAGCTAGCTCTGGCCCGTCCATGCACACCAGCCAGGCCCGACCTTCATGGTCCTCGGTTTCCCTTCCGCAACAGCACAGGGCAGCGAGTCCCCTCCAGTCCTCACTGCGATGACGCAACGGGACTGGCCGGGGATGGGCTCTCCCCGGTGCCGGATGCAGAGTGGGAGCTCCTCAGACGGCAGCCCCGCTGTGCGTTCACCTGAACAGAGGCTCCTCCCCAGGGCTGCGCAGAGCCCACCTCCTGTCAGGCAACAGAAGGTGCAGAAGGCAAGTGCTTTGTCCCCCTGGCCTGAGGGAGAAGCCTCCTGACCCTCAGCCTCCTCCCCTTCAGACGCAGCTAAATGACCAGTGGCTCACATCCCAGAGTAAACATTCTGAAGCAGCCTTGGCCCTGCCGCCATCTTGGGCTTCAGGCCTGGAACCGTAAGATGATGGGGTCGTTGTTCAGAAAACCACACAGCCGTCACCCTGTGCGCTGCTGGGTCATTTTTGCAGACAGTTCCCGGTGCTGCTGTTTTAAGGCACCTCTAAAAATATCCTTTGTCCTTTATTCCTGAAATACTGGCCGTGACCATAATTGGCCTCAACCCAATAAAATAATATTTACCCAGATTTTGCACTTGCTGGGGAACACACCACACAATTAATTCGAACGGCGTAATTAATTCAAATTTACATTAATTAAATTAAATTAAAACATTAAACTTGTTTCTTAATCTACTCCAAAGAAGTTCGGCAATTTAATTGCTATGAAACAAGATAACCGAAATAAGGAGGATATTTAACATACTTATTAAATGCCACTTAGTATTTCTGATTAGTATTTTTAGGGTCTAATTAGTGTCTAATTAACTTGCTATAGGCTATCTTTTCACAATACCAATTAAATTTCAAAACATCCTTTATAAACACGCGGCCATGAAGAGGAGATGAAGCATTGTTACAGGGGCGAGTTAATCAGGAGACATCGGCGTGGTATTGTTTTATATCTATAAATACCCGCGCTTATTAAAACTCATCAAGTATTGCTTTTCACCGTTAATTGCTAGTTAATCAACTTCAAATAAACGAGGAACTCTCTGAGACCAGCTGTCATTGTGGGAGACCGATGAAGGGCCCAGGAAACAGGCATGTGAGGGGACAGAGCAAGAGGCAAGAAGAGAAGGAAGGGGAAGCAAGAGGCACGAGCGTCTGTCCTTGGGGGGGGGGGGGGGGGGGGGGGGGGGGGGGGGGGAGGAGCGTGCAGAGGGGAGGTCAGAGGGAAAGCCATGCTGAGCTTCCAGATGGGGTTTTCTTACAAATGCGCCACCTCCAGGGCATGGCTCAGACTGAAATCCCAACTTGGAACTAGAGGAAAGGGGTAGCTGAGGGGGCAGCTCTGGGGGAGGGGGACCCCAAGGGACACCCTGTCGGGCCCAGATAAGCCGTAGGAGCCCCGCAGGTGGAATCAGAGCTCTTGAGATCCCCGCTGGCTGTGTGGTATAGTGGGCATCACTGAGCCTCTCTGAGCTCATCTGTAAACACACAGAGCAGGCTCCATGCTCAGAGGGTCCCCCACTTCACCTTGCATTTCTTAAAAATTATTGAACCAGGGGACCCTCCCTCTTCATTTTGCGCTGAGCCTGCACCTTCTGTAGCCGATCTGGCAAAAACCTGCCTTGTGAGAGACCACTCAGCCCAGTGCCTTGCCCAGAGCAAGTTGCTCAGTGAACACACAGAGCACCAAAGCAGCCTTCCAGAAGGACAGAGGCTCGTGACTTCTGGCTGGCTGCACGGTCACCCCTTCCCTGGGAGTAGGGCCCCAAGAGAGCCGGGCTCCTAGACTCTCTCTGTCCATTGGCCCAGACTGTGGGAGAGCGCTCAGCTGCTTCCGGAACATTCTCGCTGCCCTGCCTGAATTGCTGGCCTCTCCCCAGCTGATTGCCTGGGAGCCCGAGCAGGAAGAAGAGGTTACCATGGTGACCGCCCGGCCCAACTTTCAAGACAGCATCCACGTGGGCTTCGTGTCTGGCCTGAAGAAGTTCACCGAGTACTTCACCTCTGTGCTGTGCTTCACCACTCCCGGAGATGGGCCTCGGAGCACCCCGCAGCTGGTGCGCACCCATGAGGACGGTAGGCACTACCCAGCCCCTGCGGTCCCTGTGTCCCCTCCCCCTTCCCCACCCAAGAGGCAGGCTGAGCACTCCAGGCACAGGGCGACCCGGGCCTTGCCTCCCACCTGGGGTGTCTTGCAGACAGTGGTGTGTCTCTGGGTCTAACTGGCATTGGGTGGGGTGGGGGCCCTTTCGGGGTACAGTGCCCGGACCTGTGGGACACCTGAGCTTCAGTGAAATCCTGGACACCTCGCTGAAGGTCAGCTGGCAAGAGCCAGGAGAGAAGAACGGCATCCTCACAGGTAGGCATCTCGGTGTTACTGAACCAGGAATGAGACGGGGTCATCCAGTCCATCCCCCTGCCTTTGACTAGTGCTCGTCCAAAACCCCTCTTTCTTAGAAAGCACCCGGAGGAGGCTCCGAGCCCCTCTGCACCCAGGTCGTCCATGTCGTCTGCCACCGGCCTCAAGCGGCCGCCATGATGGCTTAGCCCCTCCCACATTCCCCACCCAACAGGGCCGTCCCACCGATGTTATACCCGGAGCCCCAAGCACCGTGTCCCCAGCTCCCTCGGCCCCAAGGCTACCACCACACATCTAACTGCCAGACTAGTGAAGAAGGGAGAAGCAGAGCGGAAGGGCCAAAGCCAGCTTTTGGTCACCGCCAAGCTCACGCCACCACTTGGGGCTCTCCCCAGGGTACCGGATCTCCTGGGAAGAGTACAACCGCACCAACACCCGCGTGACCCACTACCTGCCCAACGTGACCCTGGAGTACCGCGTCACGGGCCTCACCGCGCTCACCACCTACACCATCGAGGTGGCCGCCATGACCGCCAAGGGCCAGGGCCAGGTGTCCGCGTCCACCATCTCCTCCGGGGTGCCTCCAGGTGGGTGCCCACTCTCAGGGACCCCTGGCCTCTTGGGGTCCTCCTGACCAAGAGGCTGCCCCTTCTCTCAGGAATACTGGGCTTTCCTCCCACAGAGCTCTCCCCTGCCCTGGGTCCACGGCCCCTCGGCTTCCCCCCAGAGCCGGCTTAACTTCTCTTGGTTCCGAGTCTCTGGATGGAGGCTCTGTGGTCTACTGTTTCTTCCCACGGCTCTCAGGAAGGCAGAGTCCCCCAAAGGACCCCCACCCCTGTCTCATCCATGCCCCCTCCCACACCAGGTTCTGCATCAAGCCATGGTACCTCTGATTCAGGGGAAGAATTCTCACTGTCCCCCAGAAAGTCCAAATGGGATTCCAGCCATTGGAAGCATTGGTTGGGAAAGGGGTAGAATTAGGTGGGAATTAATTTTTCTTAATTTTTTTTTCTTTACTGTTTATTTTTGAAAGGGGGTGGGGGGGAGGGGCAGAGAGAGAGGGAGACACAGAATCCAAAGTAGGCTCCAGGCTCCGAGCTGTCAGCACACAGCCCGACGCGGGGCTCGAACTCACAAGCCAGGAGATCATGACCTGGGTGGGTGTAATCTTAAACCGGGTATAAAGAACAAGCTGAGATCTACTCTCAACCCTGCTTCTGCCAAGCTCTCTGCGACCTTAAGAAAGTCAAGTGTCCCCTCTGTGCCTCAGTTTCCCCATCTGTATCTATGGGAGGTGGGCTCGAGAATCACGTGGTCCTGGCTGGGTCTATAAGTCTATGCTTATGACACCTGGCCAGAGTCCCTCGACCTGCCCCCAGAGATGGCTGAGATAAACAAGCCGACTCAGTCGACCCCAATGGCTGTAACTGTAATCCTGACAAATAGTTATGCCTGCAGCTAAGTGCTGTATATACATCAATGCATTCATTCCTCCTAAGAACCCTGAGGTGGATGATATTATCATCATCGCCGTCTGACTGAGGAGGATACTGTGGCACAGAAAGGTTGGGTGACTTCCCCAAAGACACACAGCATGGAAGCCGTAGAGTTGGATTCCAACTCAAACAGTCTGACTCCAGAATCTGTACTCTTGCTGTTCATTCTGAATCCCAAGGTTCCTGGTCAGAAAATAGGGGCTGCCCCCTATCCCCACTCCTAAAAAATTTTTTAATGTTCATTTATTTTGGGGGAGAGAGAGAGAGAGAGAGACAGAGCATGAGCAGGGGAAGAAGCAGAGAGGGAGACACAGAATCCAAAGCAGGCTCCAGGCTCCGAGCTGTCAGCACAGAGCCCAACATGGGGCTTGAACTCACGAACTGTGAGTTTATAACCTGAGCCGAAGTCAGACGCTCAACCGACTGAGCCACCCAAGTGCGCCCCCACCACTCCTTCTAATCTTCTTCAGCCGTGATTGGGTTTGGGAGGGCAGAAATGTGTGTGGATGGAAAGGAGGATTCTTTCAGGAAGCTTTTCCATGCCCAGCTCCCGTTTCCTAGCCTGGTCAGCCTCCCCACGGCCCTGAGAGACCCTCCCAACCCCCAACGCTGTGTCAGGCCCCCGGTCTGGACACAGAGCCTTCAGTTCAGGAAGAAGACTGTTGGAGGGCTGAAGCCTCAGCCCTGCTCTTCCTAGGAAGTTTCTAGAGAAAGGGTGCCTCCCCCCACCCCGCCCAGAGTCCTGTTCCACGTGGAAGGACCTTCTCTTCACCTGATCGCCCTTCCTTCTCTGTTTTCCAGAGCTCCCAGGGGCCCCCACCAACCTGGGCATCTCCAACATCGGCCCTCGCTCCGTGACCTTGCAGTTCAGGCCAGGCTATGACGGGAAAACCTCCATCTCCCGCTGGCTGGTGGAGGCCCAGGTAAAACCTGCTGTGGGCGCGCCCTGGAGCCCGGGCAGCGGCTCCCTGGCCTTGGACCCGCCTGTGCCCTCGAGTGCAATCATATGTGTATTCACATCTGGGGGAATCTTCAAGTGCCTCTGTCCGACGGCCAGACAGGCCAGAAATGCGCGCGCAGGTCCCAGCACCGCCTGCGTGTCACATGACTGCCACGTCCACAGGCACAGGAAGTGGTTGAGTCTCCGTGCTGGCTGCACCCGGGGTGCGTTTATAAGTTCCAGCGCCTGGGGCCGCGCCCCCATAAATTCTGATTCCGAGTTGGCTGGGGTTTTAGAGACGTGCCAGAGTGTGCTGCAGAATCACCTGGCGAGCTTGTTAAACCCACAGATTCCTGGGTACCAGCCCGCAGGGTTCTGATGGGCTGGGTCCAGGGCCAGGCTGTGGGGGGACGAGGGGCGTGGGTTTTTCTAGTAAGCATTCCACCAGTCTCTGATACAGGGTGGCTCAGGGGTCACCCTTGAAGTCACGTTTAAGGGCCCGGAAAGATGGTGACCCCACTTGGTGCCCCTCCAGGCCCTGGGGTTGAATCAAGACCTTCTGCGGGCAGAGGGCTTGACCTGTTAGAAAGTGGGGCACCAAACATCTCAGCCCTGCAGCCTGCGCAAGTCTCAGTGTGTCTTCCCCTTGCAGGTAGGCATGGTTGGGGAGGGAGAGGAGTGGCTACTGGTTCACCAGCTCACCAACGAGCCCGATGCCCGCTCCATGGTAGTGCCTGAGCTCAACCCCTTCACCTACTACAGGTAACAGGGCAGGTTGGGATGTGGGGGTGGGCGCAGGGGCGGAAATTGCCCAGACAGGGATGGGCTTTGGCCCTGGGGTCCTGCTCTCATCATCTGGCTCACCCCCCACCCCCTCCCACCGCAGCTTCCGAATGCGCCAGGTGAACATCGTGGGCACGAGCCCACCCAGCCAGCCTTCTAGAAAGATTCAGACCCTCCAGGCTCCCCCTGACATGGCGCCAGCCAACGTGACCCTGCGCACGGCCAGTGAGACCAGCCTGTGGCTCCGCTGGATGGTAAGGCTCCCACAAGGGGATGACATGACTCCTTGGACCCTGTCACCCTCAAGGTCATTGCCTCCCAGAGGCCACATCAAAGGGAGGGGCATCCACAAGAACACCTACAGCCCCCTTCTCCTTTCTTTGCACCTGGTACCTGGTAAGGTGCCCGATAATCAATCCTAACCAAATGAACAAATCCCTTATGTGAGAAGGTGCTAGAAAACACTAGTCAGGTGCCAAGCATTTTACCTGTTTTCTTCCATTTAATCACAGTAATCCTGTGAAGGACACATTGCTATCGACATTGACAGCTAAGAAAACTGAGGCTCAGAGAGGTTAGGAACTCGCCTGAGGCCACACAGCTCCCAAGTGGTGGGTCTGGGGATCAGACGTAAGTTGTCCCATCTGCTCCGAGTTAGAGAGTGAGGGGTTGCTTCCGAGGTTGAGGGGCAGGTGAGGGAGACCATCCCCACAGGTCAGGGTTACCTGTCAAGGGTCACTGTCCCCAGGTGACCCCGCACAAGGTAATAATCCGAACATGCTGAGGGCTTTCTCTCCTGCCGGGCACTGTTCTGAGCCCTTTACTCAAAGTCAAACCCAGAACCCTCTCCACGGGCTCGTGACAGCAGAGTGATCCTGGCCCCAGTTTATAGATGAGGAAACGGAGGCAGAGAGAAGTAAAATAACTGGCCCAAGAAACCACACACACACACACACACACACACACACACACACGCACGCACACGCACAAATCCTCCCACATCCTGTAGTTAACAGCAGGGCTGGGATTCCCAACCCGGGGAGCCTCGCCCCCAAAATCCACAGCCCTCACCGCTGAGCACACTGCCCATTTTCTGGGGACCAGAAAAGGACATTTCTCCCCGACGCCTTTCCTCCAGGACGGCGTTTTCCCAACAGCTGCCCCCGCAAAGCTGCGATCCAGGACGTACTAGGACCATACAAGAATTCTGAGCCCGACAAACGTGGGGAACAGCACCCCGAGGCCCGGCTCCGCTTCTTAGGGAGGGCTGGGAAGAACCTGGCTGACCCCACGTCACCAACCAGCCTGGCCGCATAACTCTGTTTTATTTCCACTTGAGATCTCTTACCACTTGCGCAAAACACAGCTTACAAACCCCCACGCTGTGGGATTTACTAGAAAGCTGTTACTCCCTTTCACATCAGTGGACGCCGGATAAAAGCAACTCGGTACCATCAGCCCTGGACCAACGTTAGTTATTAATTATGATTCTCCTCCCAGGGGGCCGGCGCCGAGCAGAGCTATCTCTCCATCCAGCTCAGTGGCCCTGCACACCATAAGCAGCGCCCCCTCCCCCGGGCGTGTACAGCCCGTTACTGCTCACTGAGCCCCTTCGCTCCTCGGCCCCCCTCTGGGCCGGCTCCCTGCCTCCCTCCTGAAGCTCATCTCAAGGTTTCCAAAGGCTGAAAGACTATAGAGTCTGATGCCCAGGGGGTGCTGGAGGAAGAATAAAAAGGCAGTTGCTGCACTGTGCGGGGCCCTAGGCACCGCCAGACCCGTTTAATGGTGCACGGCCTGTTACCTTTCCCTGGCAGGTAAGGAAGCGTGTGCTCTAGGCCCATCGATTTCAGTCTTAATGGTCTCTGGTCGGCTTCACTAAGTGTCTGTAGGGGCAGGGCCTGGCAGGAGGCGGTGGGAGTGAGGCAGGGACCCAAAGACGGGAGAAAGTGGGTCAGAATGCGGGCAGCCTGTGGACCGTGGGCTCTTCAGAGCCCCCCGGGGAAGCAGAATGACAGGGGGGGTGAGGGCCTGAGGGCACCCTGACCCCAGCTCTTCCCCCTTCAGAGAATCTGCAGGCCGAGCCCTCAGCTCACACCTGCTTCAGACCACAGCGCACAACCCCCCGCCCCCCCAACCTCCACACACCTCCCCTGCTGATCAGCACTGCCCAAGTTCATCCAGAGGACCTTGAGTCGACAGCCACAGCCCCACCAGCCTAGGAAAGGAATCTGTCTTTTCTCTTTGCTGAAACTCAAACCAGAAGGAGGAGGCTGAAAATGCAGCAGGAGGTTGAAGTTTGCCGATGGAGGGACTTGACAGTGACTGGCGCTCCATCCACGCTCTAGATGCCATCCCCCCACGCTGGCATCTCCAAGGGCGGGTGTGAGCTGAGACCAGGCGTGTTATAGGCAATTAAATAAGTGTATGTTGGCAGCCTAAGCGAGGGAGTTAAGTGGGAAAGACAGCCAAGGCCAGAGGTGCCGTGCTCATCAGCGTGTTGGACAGGCAGCCTTTGTGGGTCTCCTCTCCAGCCCGACTCCCTTGGGCGGGGGCGGGTAGCAAGTTTGCCATGCGCACAAGAAATGGATGCGGTGCATCCTTAGAGCTTGGAGCAGAGAGACAAGGAGATGGCGGGGGGGGGGGGGGGGGGGGGGGGGGGGGGGGGGCGGAGCCACCAGAAACACAGACACACAATCCTAGCCACACCTGGGAAGCACACCTCACATGGGCACTGACAGGTTGGACGGGGGGGTGGGGGGTGGGGCACGATAATCCTGTAGGGCTCCCTGGAAGAGGGTGCACAAGCCAGTCCCACACCCCGGACGGGCCCGGCCTCCCAGCAGCTCCGCCGCCCTGCCTTCCCGCAGCCTCTCCCAGAGATGGAATACAACGGGAACCCCGAGTCGGTGGGCTACAAGATCAAATACAGCCGGGCAGACGGCCACGGCAAGACCCTGAGCCACGTGGTCCAGGACCGCGTGGAGCGTGAGTACACCATCGAGGACCTGGAGGAGTGGACAGAGTACCGCGTCCAGGTCCAGGCCTTCAACGCCATCGGGAGCGGGCCCTGGAGCCAGATGGTGACAGGCAGAACCCGGGAGTCAGGTACTGCCCCCTGGCCCCAGCCGCCCCCGTTCCCAGCAGCCTGCGGCCAAGATACCCCCACCTTTGGCTCCCTGGCCACAGGGCCTTCCAAAGGGCACGAGAGCTGAGCTGTTGTTCAAAATAAGCTCAGGCTCACTTTCCTGTTTGTGCTTGGTGTCCTGGCAGAACCCTAGGGTGGAATGCTGTTGCTGTGTCCCCCACCATCTTCCCACTGCTCCCAAAATCGGGAGGATCCCCACCCCTGTGGGTTAGCCAGTCTACCCCCACAGCGTGCCCATCTCTGTGCCCTCATCTTTAGCCCTGACACCCAGTAGTGCCCACACGAGGCTGAGATGGGAAGGTCGGATGAGCTCACAGAACATTCCAGAAACAGAACCAGCAGCTCGTAGGTCACCCAAGGATTATGAACCCCCAGCCTTCAGGCAGCCCTCATTCATCCACATGTGGGTCCCCACTTGTAGGGAGCTGTTGTTGACACCTTTTAAAGGCCGTCCCTCCCCATCCGGTCCTTCCTCACCCTTCACCGCTGCACGGGCCAGAAACGGTCTCATCCTCACGTTGGCCTGAGCCGATGCTGGGGAGGCTGATGTGACACGAGAAGCAGCATCTCTGATGTTCCAGGACCAACAAGGACCGCTGCAGGGAAACTTGCTACTCAGGCCGGCTGTGTCCTGAGCTCCTCTCTGGTCCCCTTCTCCCTCAGTGCCATCCTCGGGTCCCACCAACGTGTCTGCCCTGGCCACCACCTCCAGCAGCATGCTGGTGCGCTGGAATGAGATCCCTGAGGCCGACCGCAACGGGCTGGTGCTAGGTTACAAGGTGAGGCCTGGACCCAAGGCCGCCCCGTCCTGGTGACCCCTGGGGCCCAGGTCTCCGCCTTCTGGTGTCGACACACGGGGGATCCCCAAGGCTGTGCTCCGGTCGGCATGGCAACCAAGGAGTCCTCCCTCAGGGCTGGGAGGAGGTCTGGGGAGGCCCAGGTCCTTGGAGAAGCCCCCACCCTCCCCCAGAGCCCCCAGGAGGCCACACTGGCTGCGCCAGGCACACTTAGCCTCTGGGGCCCAGTTCCCATTATCTTCTAGAACTGCTCCCAGAGCTGCAGGCTTCAGCCTGGCCCACGAGTTAGGAGATGCGACTTCATGCTACGCTCGGCCACTGCTGGCCATGTGACCTTGAGCAAGTCCCACCCCCTCTCTGGGCCTGTTTGCCGACCTGAATGTTCCCTAAGGACCCTTCCAGCTCCACGGCCGCGTGCATCTTTGTGTCCTAGAAGCCAGGCTGCACCGTATCTCCTGACCCTCCGGGGCCAAGCCATCCCAGGGAACCCCAGGACCCCCAGCCCTATTCACACCTGCCTTGCTCTGGGATTGAGACTCGGGGAAGGTGCCGGCGGGCAAGACCCAGGCCCTAGGCGCTCAGCCCCTGCCCTGTGCTCTGGCAGGTGATGTATAAGGAGAAGGACTCGGACGCCCAGCCCCGCTTCTGGCTGGTGGAAGGGAACTCGTCTCGCAGCGCCCAGCTCACGGGGCTGGGCAAATACGTGCTGTACGAGGTCCAGGTGCTGGCCTTCACCCGCATCGGGGACGGCAGCCCCAGCCACCCGCCCATCCTGGAGCGGACGCTGGATGACGGTGAGCTTCAGTCCCTCCAGGCCCGGGGAGGCCGGGCACTCCCCTTCCTCCTGCCTGCCCGGCCCCGCCCCTCTGGGGTCATCCTCTGCCCCGAAGCGAACCATGGTGTCAGGCTTCTCCTGGGGGAGGTGGGTCACTGAGGGCCACCGACCCCAGCGCGAGGGGATGCTCATTCCAGACTGTGCATCCCTGAGGAAGAAGTAATTCGAGGACCATTTGACATCTGCTTCAGTCTCTTGAGCGCCCTCTGGGACAAGCGTGCAAAACAGAGACTCCGCCTCCGTTTTGATTAGTGTTTTGCCTGGGGCCGGTTCACTTTGAGTACAGATCTGTGCAAGGGAAAGGCTTCATTTCCTGGGCACCAGCCTCCTGAGCCTGTCTGCAGAAGAGCATGCCAGCAGGGCTCCAGGCATCGGTCCCTGCAGCAGAACTTTCCATCAGAGGCTGACTGACGGGGCCTTCGCTCCCTCCCCTCTCCCCACACACAGACTCTCACCACCCACCACAAATGCAAACGCTGCCGGGGTGCAGACAAGAGTGTAAATGGAAGCCCCAGCCCCATATGTCCACACAGCCTAAAGTTATAAATCAACCTAATGGTCTGTTAAATTCAGTATGTCTTATCCTCCTGGCTTGACCTGGAAAGCCAAGTTCAAATTTAGAAATCTGAGACTTTCTGGAATTCTCTGTGGAGATGAGGCAGCGCGGGAAGTGCTGCCCGACCGCAGCCATCTCCCCCCCCCCCCGACCTCCCTGCTCCCTTCCTGGTCTCCCCCCTGGCGCGTGGCATTCAGTCTCCATCCATGAGCCCCACACACCTGCCCCCTGGCCACCCCTCAGTCCAGAGGTTCGAGTCTGGAGGGCGGACCTGGGGAACAGGCCCCCACAGACCCTGGAAAAGGAGGTCTCGGGCTCAGGGTGGGCCCCCCTCTCCATGGGTGGACGGAAGTCAGAGTGGCGCCTTGTGAAGCACAGATCTAGGACCAGGTCCCCTCGCCCAGCGCTAAGGACAGTCCTCTGTGTCCATATCTGTGCACATGTACCCAGACACCGAGCTAAAAAGGAAGCTGGAGCCTGGTCCCTTCCAGTTCTGCCAAATAATGCCTGTTTTGAGGGTAGAAACCTCACAGATAGCATCTTTGCATCCCGAGATGGAACTCAGAGTCACACACTCCACAAAAGCTCATTGGGCTGAGTGTCCCCTTCCCCTGCAGCCCCGCCCACCTCTTCCACCGGAGGTGGCTGAACAGCGGCTGCACCATCACCTGCTTCTCCTTTGTCCCTCCAGTGCCAGGACCGCCCATGGGCATCCTGTTCCCGGAGGTGAGGACCACATCTGTGCGACTGATCTGGCAGCCCCCCGCTGCCCCCAACGGCATCATTCTCGGTAAGCCCCTCCCTCTCCCTTGCCCTGGCTACAGGTCAAAGGAGGAGGCATAAGGTGTAAAGGAGGCCAAAACGAGACTAGAGCCAGGAAGGGCCCACGTCTCCTCAAGAAGGATTTGGAGTTTTATTTCTCCCGTTAGAAATATTTTGGGGCCCCTGGGTGACTCAGTCAGTTAAGCGTCCAACTTTGGCTCAAGTCATGATTTTGAAGTTTGTGAGTTTGAGCCCTACGTCAGGCTCTGTGCTGACAGCTCAGAGCCTGGAGCCTGCTTTGAATTCTCTGTCTCTCTCTCTCTCTTTGCTCCTCCCCCACTCTCTGTCTCTCAAAAATAAATAAGCGTTAAGAGGCACCGGGTGACTCAGTCGGTTAGGCGTCTGACTTTGGCTCAGGTCATGATCTCACGATTTGTGGGTTTGAGCCCCACATTGAGCTCTGTTCTGACAGCTTGGAGCCTGTTTTGGATTCTGTGACTTCCTCTTTCTCTCTACCCCTCACCCTCCCTCTCTCAAAAATAAATAAAAACATTTAAAATTTTAAAAATAAATGAAAGTTAAAAATTTTTGAAAAAAAAAAAAGAAATACGTTTGGAGGGCATAGTCAAGGTTCCTTAAGGACTATTCATTAGCTATATGCCCCCAAATAACCCCATGATGCCAGCCATCTGGTAAACCTCGGCTGCTATTTGTAAGTGTGGCCAGGTGAGGGCGCATTGGCCAGCTCAGCACAGCCAGTCCCAACCTCAGGCGCAGAGGAGGGAGGCTACAGATCAGAGGCATCATTTCATATTCAGGATTCCTCCCCTAACACACACGCACAGCCCCTCAGTGGGGGAGACTCACAGGGTCGAAGTCAGCAGCTGTGTGAACTCAGATCCCTCCACAGTCTCAGCCCCCGCACTCGGAAAACGGCGGGCTGCCCTCCCTGTGCCCGGGCCAGGGCCCTCAGCCCTGGAGTCCCGCGGTGCCTGCCCCGGGAGAATGCTGCACCTCGGAAGGAAGGCAACCTGGAGACCAGGAAGGCCATGCGCTTAGAAAGACACGAGCTGGGGGCGCCTGGGTGGCTCAGTAGGTTAAGCGTCCAACTTCGGCTCAGGTCATGATCTCACGGTTCGTGGGCTCGAGCCCCGCGTCGGGCTCTGTGCTGACAGCTAGCTCAGAGCCTGGAGCCTGTTTCAGAGTCTGTGTCTCCCTCTCTCTGACCCTCCCCTGCTCAAGCTGTCTCTCTCTCTCTCTCTCTCTCTCTCTCTCTCTCTCAAAAATAAACAAAACATTAAAAAAAAAAAAAAAGACACGAGCTGGTCACTCCACTCAGTCACTGCCTAGCAGGTGATCTGGCCCCCTCCAAGCATCAAGTTTCCTCACCTGAAGCCAGTACAGAGGTCACAGACTCTCTGTATAGAACGCCCCCCACAGTCCCACTCCCCAAGTGGCAGTTGAAGATGCAAGAATGACGGAGAGGGCCTCGAGCAGACGAGCCACAGCCAAGGTAGCCCGAGTGCAGACACCGCGGTGGCCGGGGAAGGAACCGGCGTGTGCTGGGCCAGCTGCCCTGCTTCCCCACACGGCCCCTGTCCCTCCTTCCTGCAGCTTACCAGGTGACACACCGGCTCAACGCCACCACAGCCAGCACGGCCGCAGTGGAGGTGCTCGCGCCCAGCGCCCGCCAGTACACGGCCACCAGCCTCAAGCCAGAGTCCGTCTACCTGTTCCGCATCACGGCCCAGACCCGCAAGGGCTGGGGAGAGGCCGCCGAGGCCTTGGTGGTGACCACGGAGAAGAGAGGTGACTGCGCACTGGGGCCGGGGCGGCCTGGGGGAGCCCCAGCCAACCCAGGGGCTCCCGTTCTGTCCTCACGGGTGGCCGGGGCTCAGCCAGTTAAGAGTCGCATTGCCCTGACCTGGAGCGGAAGGTGGGCTCAAATCTCTGATGTCCGAGTCAACAGGGCTCTAGCGGGCTTCTAGAAGCTGAGCTGGGAGCTCCCCTCCCAAGGATCATGCTCTGACTCAACAGAGGGAGGGTTTTCTGAAGGGAGGGTTGGTGCATCCAGCTTCCTTCCCCCCTCCCCTCCCCTCAACGAAGACGGTGTCCAGTTGGGTGGCGGAGGGGCCGGCTGCCGTTGGCCTGCGGCCCTGAGCTGCTGCCTCGCCGGGGTCGGGATCCCCTGAAGCAGGGTGAGGCCCAGATCCCTGTGAAAGTGGTTCATTAGACCATGTTCCCAGGAAAAACCAGTAGGAATGTGGTTCTCAACAGGGGGCCGCTTTACCCCTGGGAACGCTGGGCCACGTCTGGAAACACTGTCACAACAGGAAGCTACTCCTCCTGGCATCTCCAGCGCTCGGGATGGGACAGTCCCAAGCCCCGGAGCCATCGGCCTCAAGGGCCAGAGTGGAAGCCCAGCTGGGGCAGGGCAGACAGCAGAGCCCCACCCAGGGACGCCTGGGGCGGCTGGGTCCCGGCAGTCAGGGACAGCGCAGGCCCCACCTCGGCTCTGGGCACGCAGGGAGCACAGGAGCTGGGCCTTGAACCCCCTCCATTACCAGGCTGCCTTCAGGGGGTGTAAATTCCCCGGCACCCAGGCCTCTCGCGGCCTCAGGACAGGTCACGGGCCAGGAGCAGGGTGCTGGCTGTTGGGACTGAGTGCGTGTGGAGAGGGCTGGAGCAGCGGCCATCACCTCCGTCCCCTCCCTGGGAAAGCTCACCCCCCACCCCCTCCGTTGCTGACTCATCTGCTCCTACCCCCCCCCGCCCCCCAGACCGCCCCCAGCCCCCCAGCAAGCCGGCGGTGCGGCAGGAGGACGTGAAGGCACGCAGCGTCCTGCTGTCCTGGGAGCCGGGAAGCGACGGGCTGTCCCCCGTGCGCTACTACACCGTCCAGACCCGCGAGCTGCCTGGCGGCCGGTGGGCGCTGCACTCGGCCTCCGTGAGCCACAACGCCTCTGCTTTCGTGGTGGACAGGTGAGGCCCGGGCCGCCGGCATCTCTGCTGCAGCCCTTCCGGCCCAGACAGCACAGGGGCGGTTCCGGGGGGAGAGGGGCGTCCCGAGCTCCCCCAGATGTCTCCCGCAGCCTGCACCTCTCAGGATCCCGCCTCCAGCTCCATCCCAACCCACCCCCTACCCTGTCTGGAGCCCTGTTAGGGCCGCCTCTTAATTATCTATTTCCGGAGGCTGGAAGCCCCCTTAGTGAGGTGCTTGCCGTCCTTCCTTCGTTAGCGATTCCTACCGGCCGGCCAGCACCTCCTTTCCTTCTCCGTCTGTAACAGGGGAGTGGAGCTGGCTCCCAAATTCCAGCTTTGGTTTAATTCGCCCCCAGCGGGTCGGATTTTTCATATTCCAGTTGACGTGACCAAGAGTTTTGAGCAGCACTTTCCTCCCCACCCCCACCCCTGATAAATCAAAAAGGAAGACGTTTGTGTGGAGAGGAACGGGGCTTATCGAGATGAAGCGCCGGTTAACTCTTGAGACCCTTGACCCTTCCTAAATTCACTAAATTCTAGAAAGGGATGGCTTTTCTCGCGGGAGGAGTTTGCTGGAGGGAGAGTTATCGGTGCTGTCGTAGCGGCTTGGCGCCTGTGAGGTAGGAGATGTGAGGACAGTGGCATCGGGGACCTATGACTGAGAAGTGGGGCTGACAGTGAGGCCACACCCAGGCTGGCATCCGGACCCCTGGGCCCTGCTCGTCCACCGTAGCAGACCTTCTTTTTGAGCCTCGATGTTCTCACCTGTGTAATGGGTCAGCACTCTCTGCATCGCTCCATTCCTTTCTCCAGGCAGGGATGGTGGGGTGAGGCATCAGGGGATGTCTCTGTTCACTGAACCTGATTGCCCCTATAGACTCAAGCCCTTCACGTCCTACAAGTTCCGAGTGAAGGCGACCAATGACATTGGGGACAGCGAGTTCAGCGAGGAGTCAGAGCCGCTGACCACTCTGCAGGCCGGTCAGTGCCCCCCCAACTCGGATCTCTTTCTCTTAGCACTTCCTGGGCACCCACGTTCTCTTCCGAGGGGAGGGGCCTCCAAGGTGGGAGACCCTGTGTCTGGCTCCCTGGGCAGAGTCCTGAGGAGGTCTGAGCCAGAGGGACCTTCGCCACAGGCTCAGGCCCCCAAGCCAACACACATCCTAATGGTTTCCTTCTCGGGTGTCCCCAAGCTCATAGCAGATCCCAGAAACCCAGTGAAGGGGTCTGGGGGAGGCCCCAGTGGCAGCCGTGTAAGGAGCCCTGGCTCCAGGGATAAAGAGGAGGGGGCTCTGGGCTCTGGGGTTCAGACGGAGCTCAGGGCTCCGGCCCCTCTCCCTCCACACTAACAGAAGAATCTGGGCCCTGGGGCCTCCCAGGGGGCCTCAACCCCAGCCCCCAGAGCTCACTTGTCTGTCTCTGTCCCCAGCCCCCGATGAGGCGCCCACCATTGTCTCGGTGACACCCCACACCACCACCTCCGTGCTGATCCGATGGCAGGTACGGCCCAGCAGGCAGGGAGGGGCCCGTGTCCCAAGAGGGCTGACACACGCTCCGTGCGGGGGCCGGAAGGGCTGGGACATCACACACGCGTGCACGGACACGCCTCTCCTTCCACTCTCCGGATAATCGTCTTGAGCAGATGCCCCTACAGTCCCCTTCTGCAGATGAGGACCCGGTTCTCAGGGAAGTGACATGAACAGCCCCCCCCCCCCCCCCCCCCCCCCCCCCCCCCCCCCCCGTCACCCAGCTAGTCAGTGCCAGGGTCAGGTTTCATGCCCTCAGGCCTGCCCGTCCTGGGACAGAAAAGCGCATGGGACCCTGAGAGCCCCCACGAAACGCAGCCACTGTCCGGGAAGGGATCCCGAGTGAGAAACGAAGCACAGGTGCGCACGCCTGGCCAGAACCCGGACGGGACCGCTCCGCCGTCACGGTGAACAGGACCCCATCGTCCAGGGACAGAGAACCCTCTGCCTCCCCACCCCCTCCAGTCAGTGCTCCGTGGTGGGCACTGTTGACCTGCCATGGCCTGAGGAAGACCACAGGGTGCAGCTTAGAGACCTGGGGCCGTATGTGCCCGCAGGACCGCCCCCCTCCATATGCTCCAGCGCCCAGGCTCTGGACCCAGCAGATCACCCACGGAGGCCCCAGAGCAGCACACCCTCGTCTCCGCTTTCTGGCATCACAAGGGGCAGGCACCAGCTTCTGTCTGCCTGCAGCACCCCCCCGCCGGGGGAAACCCCTGGAGGAAGAAACAAGAAGGGGCCCCCAACCCCTCCCCAGCCCCGGGGCCCCCAACCCCTCCCCAGCCCCAGGCCCCCCTGGAAGAGGACACCCCCTTTAGTGAAAAATGACATTGGGCCGCTGGAAGTCAGGACGAGGCTGGCAGAGGTGCGGGCCACCCTCGTGAGGGGGCAGGGAGGTGCCGGCGGCCGCCGGGGAGGCAATTAAGGAGCAAATAAAAAGCGGAACCATTTCAGCAGGCCTTTAAAAAGAGGTGTCATAAAAAGTAGCTTCCACCCTCTCCCGAAGCCTGTTCTCCAGCCAGCTGTGGATGGGAGCAGAAAGCAAAGGAGAGACAGGATGAAAGGCGGAGCGGGGGGCGCACGCAGGAGCTCTTTCCTGATTCCCAGGAAATGCTGGCCAGGCCGCAGGTGGAGGGGCCACCGGCTGAGGGAGGGAGGCGCTATGGGAGGGCGTCCCTAGGCAAGGGACAGTCTGTGAGAGGAGCCCAGCGATGCTGTGTGACCTTGGACAAGTTCCTCACCCTCTCTGAGCCTCGCCTTCCTGCTCCGAGAGCGGGAATGGCTTGGCGACTCCAGCTCCCCGCTGCCTGTCCACAAGGGAATGTTGCAGACACGAAACAACCTCATCGCTTTGTAAATTAAATCGCTCAGCGTCACCGTGATTCTTTCCCTGGTGGAGCCTCGGTCTCTGCTCTTGGTCTCTGCTCTGTGGTCACGGGAGGCAGGATGGGGAGGGAGGGAGGAGCAGAGTGGAGTTCCTTGCCTCCCCTCCAGCCCTGCCATTCCCTACTCCCTTCCGTGCAGCCACCAGCAGAGGACAAGATCAATGGCATCCTCCTGGGCTTCCGGATCCGTTACAGGGAGCTGCTCTACGAGGGGCTGAGGGGCTTCACGCTGCGTGGCATCAACAACCCGGGAGCCAAGTGGGCCGAACTTACCTGTGAGTGGCATCCGCGGGGGTCGGGGTACAGATGGGCGGGCACGCTCCCCTCCCTTCCTGGGCTTCCTGGCCTCACTGTGACCCTCTCCTGTGTGTGCCTCTCCCCTCACCCCACCCTCTTCCCTTCCTTCACTGGGGATTTATTAAGCACCTTCTGCATGCTCTCAGACCCTGGGGACACATACCAGTGGACAAGATAGAGGCCCCTGCCCTCTCTGAGTTTGTGGGCTCAAGGAGGAGCCGGTGCTCCAGAAATAAACTCGGCAATAAAGGTCTTAGAGGGTCAGCAAGACGGCCCTTGAGCGTGTATCCCAGGGAAGCCGGTGCTCACCCCAAGAAGCAGCAGTCTGGCCCCCTCTGTTCCCTCGGGGAAGTGCCTGCTCTGTCCTGGGATCCTCGGTGGAAAGGAAAAGCCAGGAAGCCTGGTGTGACTCCCAGGGAGTCACAAGCCCCAGAGCGGCGTGCATGCCCTTTGGGTTAGGAAGGTGACTTTGGTGTCAGGAGGCCGATGGCTGGCCATGGAGGACCAGAAGAGGGGTGCCGATTAGAGGCTAATGTGATCACAGAGGAGCGGCAGGAGGCTGTGGCCAGGGCGGCCGGCTCGGGATGGAATTGAGGGCAACGATGGGCGATGATGTGCTGTGGGCCGCGATGGGCTCTCGGCGGGGCAGGGGAGCGGCCAGGAGAGAGACGAGCACTTGGCAGAGGGGGCGGGAGGGGTCCCCAGGCAGGCGGGTGAGGAAGAGCATGTAAGGTGCTCTCCCGTTACTCTCTTGAGCCCTTTGTGCCTTGTCTTCTAGCGAGCATTAGCAGACAACAAAATGATTGAACGCGTAGCAGGGGAATATTAATAGAAAGACTGAGAAGTAGCTGATCCAGCAGCTTGCACTGTTTTTTTTTTTTTTTTATGTTTTCGCACACATGTGCTTGTGGTTGTGGTTTTATATGCCTGTGGATGATATGGTCATATTTCCTGGTCGTAAAATGGTTTCTGGGTCATCGGAGGAAATTAACAACACCGCGATTCTGCAGGAGCCCCCGCCACGCCTTAGACCAGGGAGCGAGTTGGAACGGAGGGTCCCCCAGAGCTGCCCTCAGGGGTGCGAGGCCCCAAGGGGCTCGTGGGGCCCCGTGCCCCCCTGGCCCCGTGCACACCCTCTCTCACAGCTGCTGGGGCCCGTAACTCCCCGTCAGGACCCCAGAGACCCCTTATCTCTCTGCATGTGCGCTGCCAGGCCCCCTCCCCCACCCCACCCCCCTAATCGGGCTCTTTGTGGAGCAGGGTGTGTGTACTAACCTCCTCTGTCTGCTGTCTCCCTCTGGCCCCCTCCACCGCCCACCCCGTAGCCGTGTACTCCGTGCGGAACCTGAGCGGGCCCAGCCTCACCCAGTACGAGCTGGACAGTAAGTCCCCCTCCTGCACGGCGGCTCCCGGGTGGGGCCCACGCCTCCCCCAGGGACGGGGAGCGGGGCCGCTGTGGAGGACACCTGACCACCGGCCGAGCGGTGTGCCCGCCGCAGGCTCCTTGAAGGATGGGACCGTCCTGAGCACATGTGACTTCCCCCCTGGGCTCATGTGACTTTCCGGAAACACGCAAAAACCTAGAGGGTTACCAGGAAGCTGTCCTCTGTCGGGCACAGAATGGAAGAGGGAGCAGCTCCTGTCTTGTGCTGGGGGCAGGGAGGGGGGGTTGGTGACAGGAGGGCTATAGGGGGAGCTCTTGATCTGCTGCTTGGACGGGTGGGCATGTACATCATGCCACCTGCCTCGCCCCTGGGAAGGTTCTTTCCTGCACAGCTCTGTGTTTCAGGCTGACCCCCACCTCCAGAGTGAGCAGAACCCCCACTTCCCCCCCCAGGGGCCTGGGAATGTTCCTCACTCTCCTTCTCAAAAATTTTTTAATGTGCTCACTTCAGCACATATCCTAAACATATTTTTAATGTTTATTTATTTTTGAGAGAGAGAGAGAAGACACAGAGGCACATGAGTGAGGGAGGGGCAGAGAGAGAGGGAGATACAGAATCTGAAGTAGGCTCTGAGCTGTCAGCACAGAGCCTGACACGGGGCTCGAACCCACGAAGTGTAAGATCATGACCTGAGCTGAAGTCAGACGCTCAACCCACTGAGCCGCCCAGGCGCCCTCTTGTTCTCCTGCAAAGCCCACGGTTCTCCGGAAGGTCTAGAGCTTGGGCAGGGGAGCCCGTGCTCCGTATGAAGTGAAGCGTGAGACTGTGTCGTCCTTCCCCTTCCTGCATCAGCCAGTGGCTGCATGGCCAGTAAAACTAGGGTGACTCCCCCACTCACATTCCAGGCGAGGGGCAGAGCTCCCCTGCCCCGACCCCAGGAAGGGGAGAAGGGCGGGGGGCCCAGGGAGAGTGGGGGTAGAACCTCTCAGCCTCACCCGAGCGGGGTGGCACATCCCAGCCTGGGTGTCAGGGCCCGTTTTCCCACGGCTGCCGTGTCTCTCCGCTTCCCTCCGGCATCTCCACCCAGGACCCCCAAACTTGGCAAAAACACAGTGTTTCTTAGCCCAGAATTCATATCCAATAAGCTCCTTCCCTGAGGGCTGAGTCCCTCATGTGAAGAGATGTTTGCTGGGGATGGCGCAGCTGGGAATTTTAAGCATCTGCCATGGTGGGAAAGGGGTGACCGTGACCCGATGTCCCCAGGACAGGCGGGAAAGGGGGTGACCGTGACCCGATGTCCCCAGGACAGGCGGGAAAGGGGGTGACCGTGACCCGATGTCCCCAGGACAGCCGGAAACGGGGGTGACTGTGACCCGGTGTGCCCAGGACAGGCGGGTAAGGGTGACTGTGACCGGGTGTGCCCAAGACAGGTGGGGAAGGGAGTGACTGTGACCCGGTGTGCCCAGGACAGGTGGGGAAGGGGGTGACTGTGACCCGGTGTGCCCAGAACAGGCGGGGAAGGGGGGGCCCAGTGTTCCAGGGAGAATAGTTCGGGTTCACACCAATTGTCCCTGCATGAATATTAATAGTGTCTCTTTCAGTCTCTAAGTGTCTAGTATGCTCACTGTCAGCCGGGAAGCCAGCCATAGGCATCCCGCATCCCGATTCCCAGGGTGGCAGCATCCATGGCCACCCCACCCCTTCCCTGTTCTTTCCCGAGCCCTCAGGCAGGAGCTAGAATCACAGCCTCCGTGCAGCCCCGTCCCCACAGGGATGCTGATCTCTCTGTGTTTCTCCCTCCCCCACCCCGCAGACCTGAACAAACACCGGCGCTACGAGATTCGGATGAGTGTGTACAACGCCGTGGGTGAGGGGCCCTCGAGCCCCCCACAGGAAGTCTTTGTCGGGGAAGCAGGTGAGCCCTCCTGCCCTCCCAGCCCCACCCCTTTCCCACCCCCAGGAGTCCAGCTAGAGAAGACATGGGATTCTGGGGCCCCAGCCCACCCCAGTTCACCTCCTCCTCCCTGAAGCCCACTTGTGCCACTCACTCACGACCTCTTACGCCCTCCAGTGCCCACGGCAGCACCCCGCAACGTGGCTGTCCACGGCGCCACGGCCACACAGCTGGATGTGACATGGGAGCCACCCCCACTGGAGAGCCAGAATGGAGACATCCAGGGTTACAAGGTATGGGGCTCTCCGGCAGGAAGGAGGGTCCAGACGGGCAAAGGGCCAGCTTGCGGGTGGGAGTGACCCAGGGGTAGTAGGTGGGAGCGGTCGCTTCGTGTACACCTGCTCCCTCGGCTGTTTGCACCAAACCCACTGAAATACTCCAGCATCCTCAGGGCAGGCCAGCTCTCACGGGGGACACCTGGGCCGTGCTGCAGTTTGCATCCTCGCCGGGCCACACCCCCCGCCCCCATCCACCAACCCCCAGTGCCAACCTAAGACTCCTCCAAGTGACCCTTTGGCCATCCCTAATTACAATATCGATTTGTCCAATCAGCAAAGGACCAACTGGCTAAGACGCAGAAATCGCTGCTTAAAATTATTTCTAGATCTTAGATGATGCCACATGTTACAACAGAATTCAATTCATCTTCAGTATTCCGCGGAGCCCTTTAGAATCCTTCATCCTCTTGAACACCCTGTGAAGCTGGCAGATTATAAATGTTTGCGCCCATTGTACAGATGAGGAAACTGTGACCCGGTTTAGGTGGCCCGGCAAGATCACAAACAAAGCAGGTAGCAGAGAGTCAGGCTGCCGGAGGGCCTGTGCGGGGTGGAAAGGTGGCAGTGGACAGAGATTAATGATAATGTATCTTCTCGATTGGAGTCAGTGGCCTTGGCGGAAGCCTGCGTCCTGTCCTAGGTCGGGCACCTCTCTGATTCCATGTGCTGGTTTGTTAGTCCAGAGAGAAGCCCAGCACAGTGCGGGGGGTGGGGGAAGAGGGGGAGGGGCAGGTGTGAGACCCCCACACACAAGGGGCGTCATGGGTTACCTGGCAGAAACTGAGTTCCCACAAAGGCAAAGGGGCTTGCCTGGATCACACAGCTTGTTAATATAGGTGGCCCCAGTTTAACGACAGAAACCCAGATGGGAGTCTCTTTCCGTCTGGGGGGCAGGTGGCGGGAAGGAGGAGGACAGGCATCTTGCTAATGAAGCTCTAAAGACGGATGACAGCCCCCAAGCCCCGAGTGCCAGTGGGAAACAGCTAAGTATCGCAGCCCTAGCGTATGCCTCCCACGGGAAGTAGGAGGAGCCAGGGCGGAGCCCGCAGCGGGGTGGTGGCCGCCAGACGGTCGACGCGTGGAAGTCTCCGGTTAATGCGCAGACGCAGGAGACCCGAGGATGCACAGACATCATGCATCACACGGCAGATGTCTGCGTGCCCCGGAAAACGTTGCAACTGTGGACTTCACTGGGGACGCTGAAGAACTGCATCCCAGACATGTATTAACATCCACATTAATTAACACCGATGTTAAGGACGTATTGACATCGCCAACCAGCGAGCATGGCTCAGAGGAGCTTCCTTTGGGTCAGGCTGAGCACGGGCAGGCACGTCCATATGGCGACGGTCTTGCAGGGACGTTTATTGAGCTGTTATTTTGTGCCCAGTGGGGTTCTTAGTCTGAGAGTGCAGCAGTGAACAGAGAGGCGACCTGAGGTTTAATTTTAGGGGAAGAAGGCCAGCGGTGTGCAAAACAAGTAACACATGGCTGATGGCGGTAAATGAAGCAGGGGGTAGAGAGAGCGAGCCAGGTGGAGGTTTGGAATTATAAATAGGGTCTTTGGGAAAGGATTTAAAGGAAGAACAAAAAGGAAGAACAGGGTGAGAATCACATGTTCTTCTGGGAGAAAAACAGTCCTGAAAGAGGGAAAGAAGAGCCACAGTCCTGGGGTCAGTGGGTGCCTGGTGTTTACAAAGAGTCCTGGAGTGCGTGAAGGGCGGCGAGGTGGGAGACAGGTCCGAGCAGTGAGCTGGGCTGCGTCACCCAGAGCCCTCAAGGGCTTTGGGTCTCCCCCAGAATGAGAAGATACATGTGGAGGGTTTGGGGCAAAGGACGGACACGAGTGGCTTGGGTTTTTACGAGGCTGTGCGGGGAGAAATCTGACATGGGGAAAGCAGGACACCGCAGAGAGGTGACTGAGTAATCGCAGTGAGCCAGGGCGGTGGCTTGGTCCCAGTGGTAGGGACAGGCATTTGCTCTCTGGCTCCATGTGGACGATGGAGCTGGTAGAATTTGCTGAACTGAATGTGGAGCGTGAGAGGAGAGGCAACGAGAATTTACAAGCAGTTGGTTGATGGAGCTCCCAGTCACAGAGCAGGAAAAGGGGGTGGAGGGAGGAGGCATCTAGGGGAGAAGCTGGAGTCAGGTCGAGATGTCTACTGGGCATCCAAGGGGAGACAGCACCTGAAGCTAGATACACGTGTCTGCAGTTTAGGAGAGAGGGTCTACACTGGGGATGTGAACAGATCGAAAACACAAGAAGACTGAGGATAGAGACCTGGGACCAAAAAAGAGTGAAGTCTCAGAACCGACATAAAGAAAACACACTTCCAGAAGGACGAATCCGAGGTACCAAATGCTACTGAGAGCTCAAGCCAGGTGAAATCTAGAAAGCAGGTGTCCAGGGATCGTCAGGCTACAGACCATGGGCTTATCTGGCCCCCACTTGGGGCTTATCTGGCCCCCCACTTGTTTTTGTAAATAAAGTTTTATTGGAACACAGCCACACTCATTTGTTTATACATTGCCCTTGGCTGCTTTTGAGTTACAGCAGAGGTGTGTGGCCTGCAAAACCTGAGGATATTTATTACCCGGCCCTTGACAGAAAGCTTGTCGAACCCTGGATTATTGCATTAAGCAGGTCAAGTTCACAGGTGACTCTGACAAGAGTTGGGGGCAGGGGATGCCGGCTTGGAGGGATTCCAGAGAGAATGAGGGGAGGCAGTGAGTACACACAGATAATCCCTTATAAGAAGTTTGGGTTTAAAAGGAAAATGGAACAGGAACTAAAAACAGTCAACAGAGGAGGGGTTTAAAATGGAAGGAATGACAACTTGTGTGAGTGCTAATTAAGGTCCGGGAAGGAGGGGAAACGTGATTCCGGGGAGAGCAGAAGCTGTGGCAGGGTGCAGTCCTAGCGGAGGGGGGAGGGGCTGGGATGTCAGGCTCCACCGCAAGGTATTCTAGAGAGATGCGATCAGTGCAGCCTTGGGGGCGGAGGCAGGCGGAGGGTACGGACACAGGGACTGGAGAAAGCACAGGGGACACCAGGAACTTGCAGAAATCCCGTCTGATTGCTTCTCGGTGAAGGGACCTCAGCTGGGGGGTGGGGGTGTGGTGGGAAGGGATGAGGGTAACCTGGATGTGGAGATGCGTGGCGGGTGGGCCAGGGCTGACCTGGGCTCCTGAACTGAAAGGGTGACTTCCCTCCAGCGGCAGTCAGCTGCGGCGTGTGGCCGTGGACCTGACTGAACAGAGGCGTGCAGTTGGCCGGTGCAAGGCGATGAAGCCGGAAAGGCAGGGCATTGAGATCGTAGATATGAGGGGTGTGATTGTGAGGATTCACTCCTATACCTGCTCCCGCCTGCAGGTGTTTATCCGTTAGCAGACATCCATGGGACACCAGCAGCGTGCCAGGCATGGTTCTAGGTGCTTGAGACACAGGGAGCCCCGTCCACCAAGGCGTCAGCCCTCTGCGGACTGTGTTCTAGCAGGCGCCTGGCTACCTGGTGGTGAGCGCTACGACCCGGCCGCGTGCCCCTCGGGGTCCCGGGGTCAGCGCTCAGCCCTTGGTACCATCTGCCAGCCAGGGTCATCTGACAAAGGGCTGCTGGATTCGGTGTGCACGCACCAGAGCAACCCGCTGAGGGTGCCCCCCTTCTGTATGTGTGGCAGCCCTGGGTCCTGGACCCCAGTCCTCTCCCCACCCAAGAGCACCCACTCCAGCACTGACCCCCTCCTCTCTCCCGTACCCTCCTTTTATCTCCCAGGGCAGGGCGTATAAAGGCGTTCTGAAACACTTCCTTTGAGAGCCTTTTCCCGGCCTCGGCCGGGAATTCCTCCAGCCGTCAGCCATTTTCCCTGGTTGCTCCCTTTATAGGGGAAATCGTCAAATACAATCTTCTAGATTCTGCCACCTCCAATCACCGCCCTCCGGGGAATCTCTTGAGCCCGCCCCAAGTTAGTTCTCTCCCCTCACCCCCCACCGCCCCAACTGGGTGCTCACGCCCCACCCCCACTACCCTACTAAAGTCCTTGCTGTCCAGGCCACGATGATCCCTGTGTGCACGGGAAGTCAGACACAGGCCTCACCCTACCTGGCTTAGCACCTGCGTTTGACAGGCAGCCCTCTCCCTCCTGTGAAAAACGCTTTCGTCTCTCCACTTCCCTCCCTGGCTGTTCCGGGTTCCCCCACCCCACCCCCTGCCCGGCACAACCCTTGAACATCGAGGCCCCGAGATCACCTTGTGACCCTCTCTGCATCCATTGCCTTCATGTGCACCCAACGAGCACCATCTGTGTGCTGCTACCACCCGGCTCTCTGCCGTCCGCCTCGGCCTTTCCCCTGCACCCCAGATTCAGCAGGAGCTCTGCCCACTATTGTATCCCCGTCACTGCGAATGGGCGGAGGGAACAAAATGAGCGAATGAATGACCCCATCAACTCTCTGATATCTACTCATATCAAAGGAATCCTTTTTTCTTAAGTTGGTGGGGTTAAATACAAGCAAGGATTTCAGGGCAGCAAGATGTCCTCAGTGCCAGGCGGGGACCCTGTTACAGCTGCTTCCTCCAGGCACGTGGAGAAGCGGTCAGTGGCGTGCAGAAACCTTCTTGAGCAGCAGGTGGCGCCAAATTCTTGCTGATCCTCCCGGTGGCTGGGGGCTTGCAGCCTTCCCGCAGGGACCGGCTCCCAGTTCCTGATGCTGGCGAGGAATCTGGAACCTCAGTGCCCCTGAGCGCTAGCCCCTGCTGAACAGGAAGTCACTGGAAGCAGTGAGGAGCACAGCAGGTGGATGAAAAGGCTTCTGCAGCCAGGCAGTGTCTCTGCTCTTCACTCCTTATCACCTCTGCTTGTCCTGATATTGGTCTTGGGAAGTGGGGTGTCTTCAGCCCCCAGGTCCGGCCGACAAAACTATGGCTCAGGGGAGTCACCTGGCGAAGTCACACTGTTTGTGAATGGTGCCCGGGGGCTCAGCCCCAGGCCAGCCCGCCTCTGCAGTGGATGCAGATCATTCCCACCCTCACCCCTCCATCCCCCCCACCCCCGCAGGTGAATCTCCTGGGGCCTTGATGGAATCTCCTGCGGTCCAGGATGGGCCTGACGCTCTGCATCTCTAACCGGCTCCCAGGCGATGCCGGCCCACTGGTCCCTAACACACCACTGTCGGCTGGGGTGGAGTCCGCCTCCCCTGCACTTAACCTCCCGCCTCACATTCCTGCAGAACAGAATCGGCTCCTTCCTGCAGTAACTGTATTCCGAGGGCTGGTGTGTGGGTGCCATGCTCACCCCCGCAGGCCCCGCAGCCAACAGATATATGGAGTCTGCTCTCCTGCGGTTTCGTCTGGCAGACACGGAAGTATTAGCTGTGAGAAGGAAGGTTCTGGAAGGGTTTCTAAAACACTTCTTAATAAGTACTTAGTTCTGTTCCCTGAGTGGCTCGCGCCTGCTATCCGGGGTGGGTGGTATGAACAAAGGGGCAGGAGGGAAGGCGAATGTGACCACCTCACTGCCCCGGTTGGCTGTGCCCACAGATTTATTTCTGGGAAGCCCAGCGGCGCAACCTCACGGAGCGGATGAAGACGATCTTCCTGGCCGAGAACGGCGTGAAGCTCAAGAACCTGACAGGCTACACTGCCTACATGGTCAGCGTGGCGGCCTTCAACGCCGCGGGAGATGGGCCTCGGAGTGCCCCCACCCGGGGTCAGACCCAGCAAGCAGGTGGGGGGAGGGGCGCGGCAGGAGGGAAGGGGAAGGGAGGGGAGGGGGGCGGGGCATCGACATCTGATCTGCTGAGATATCGGGGCTGGGCACCCAGGCCCCATGAGACAGCCTCCAGAGGGCCAGAGCACAGCCCAACAAGAGAGGCCTAGGCGAGAGTGCTCAGGAGAGGCTGTCCTCGAAGAGCCTTGGAGAGAGCCCCCAGCTGTCCCTGCCTTGCCCATGTCTTGTACCCACCAGCCCGTCTCTGCTGCATGCCTCGTTCTTACATGGCCCTGGCTTTGTTCATTCTACACGTATTTACCGGGCATCTTCCGCCGGACCCGCTCTGTGCTAGGTGCTTCCCGCCAGCGCAGGCCACTGCCGAGATCCTCACCCCAGGGTGTAAGACAGATCGTAAATGCATATCTAGATGCATTGGCCTCCGGTGGCCAGTGAGTGTGAGTAGTAGAAGGATGGGGGCAGAGGGGATGTGGCCTTGGACAGGTCTCCCTGCAGAGGCCTCTGAAGGCTGACATAAGGGCTGAGTTGATTGAGAGGATACCAGCGTGGGAAGTTCCGGAGGAGGGGTTCCGGGCACAGGGAAGAGCAGGTGCAAAGGCCTGGGGGACCGGAGGGGATTAGAGGAACAGAAAGCCAGGTGGCTTGAGAAAAAATGGCCCGTACAGAATGGGGGGTGGGGGGGTGATGCTTAGAAGGAAGTCTGATGGATTCAAAGTGCGCTGGGGGTCATTGGTGGGTTTAAGCGATTGGGCCACAGGATCTGGTTTATGGTTTTAAAAGATCATCCCGACTGCTGTGCAGAAGACAGAGTGATGGAGGGGAGAGGAGGGAGTCAGGGAGGCCAGTTAGGAGGCTGGACAGGCGGTCAAGCCTGAGAAGACGGTGATGGCGAGGACCCTGCTGCCTGTGAGGGCAGCGCTGGACCTACAAATAGTGTCCCCCAGAGGCACATCCAGGTCCAGAAGCCCCAGGACAGGCAGGGCAGGTGTCACCCCCGTTTCAGTGAGGAGGGTGGCCTGGGAAGTGATGCTTCTTGCCCAGGAACCCCTGGCTGGTCCATGGGGGAGCGGAGGCTCAAGGCCAGGGCTGTCTTCACTGCCCGGCAGCCTCCTTCACCTGTTGTTAAACTCTCTCCTTGTGGATTTGAATATAAGCCTTTTGTCCTGCCCCGCCTCCCAAGCATCTTTCCCAACCTGCTGCTTCCCACGCTATAAATCACCTTTTCTCCTAAAGAGAGAGCCAAGGCACCTGGGTGGCTCTGTGGGTTGAGCGTTCAACTTCGGCTCAGGTCATGATCTCGTAGCTCATGCGTTCGAGCCCCATGTCAGGCTCTGTGCTGACAGCTCGGAGCCTGGAGCCTGCTTCTGATTCTGTGTCTCCCTCTCTCTCTGCCCTTGCCCTGCTCACGCTCTGTCTCTCTCTCTCTCTCTCTTAAAAATAAATGAACATTTTTTAAAAATTAAAAGAAAGAGAGAGAAAGCACGCGCCAGACCGTGGAGTCATTTCTTAAACATTGTCCTCTTTGGGGACAAGCTGTGGCTCGGGGGAAACCCTTTTCCTCCACTGGCTCCCAAGGTTCTCGTCTGCTTGTCTGCTTGCCTGTCCAAACCACTCTCTGTCAGTGTCATGGGCCGGATGTGAGCCCCTGGGAGCCTGGAAGTTTCCGTCAGCAGGACAAAGTGTTCTGACCCATGTCCCTCTTGCCTAAGGGAGGCAGGAAAGGCCCCCTGAGCTCAAAGACTGCTGGCTGGGGGCTGCCTCCCACTGGAGCGGAAGCAGGGTCCGGATTAGCTTAGGCTTGGTGGGGGGCGGCACCGGACAATAATAACCTGGTCATCTTGCACTCGCTCCCGCTCCCGGAGCCAGCACTGCGCTTCCTTCCCTTCCTCTGTCCTCCCCACCAGAGCCCCCACAGCCCCCTGTGTTTTCAAGGCCTTTCCAGGCTTCTCAGGCCAAGAAAGCATCTCTTCCAGATGGTTTGACTGGCTGCCTCTGACAGCGTGGTCCCTCAGTGACAAGCCCTGGGGCTCCAGGGATGGGACAAAAGCCATGCGTGGCTGCAGTTCTGGCATCTTCTTGCTCAGTGTCCACCTCATGCTCTGGGGCCCAGACAGCCCCTGCCTTCTCCACCAGGGAAGGCGAAAGACACGCCTTGCTTGGGAAGCCAGGATGTCTCCTGGCCCCACAGTGACCCTGGAGGTGCAGCACAGCCGTGTCCCCAGCTCTCAGCCAGGGCTCAGGGCCACTTAGCAGGAAGAAACGGGGTTCTCCAACTTTACAGAAAAGAAAGTGCTTTTTCTTCCCAGTTCTTGAACTCGGGTATTGGAAAGCAAGTGCTAGCAATGTCAGTGGGGGAGGGGAGGGGTACCAATGACCTCTGATGACCCCCTGCCCTCTTTTTCTCTCTCCCTGGGGCCCAAAGTTGCTCAGAGCCCAGCAGGGCTTTGAACGTCTTTGGGAGGGGGAAGCAAACCATTGTGGTCTCTCTGCAGCCCCCAGTGCTCCCGGCTCAGTCAAGTTCAGCGAGCTGACCACAACCTCGGTGAACGTGTCCTGGGAGGCCCCGCAGTTCCCCAATGGCGTCCTGGAGGGCTACCGGCTGGTGTACGAGCCCTGCACCCCGGTGGATGGTGAGTGGGACCCTCGCCGCAGCTCCCTAAACCTTCCCTTTGCAAGGGCTCTGGGGCTCCTACACGGAGCTGGATGCGGTGGGCACATCCTTGGCTTGTAAAGCTGGAAACTGAGGCCAGACAGGAGGGGGGCATTTCCCCCACAGGAAAGGCGGGGTCAAAGCTGGGCAGCAACCTAGGAGCGAGTCCCAGGAGAGAATTTGTACGTGTCTGCTTCCCATCCAAGGATGGAAGTGGGGGGAAAATGAAGGAGCTACAGCGCCCCACAGTGGCCAGGCAGCGGTCAGGCCTGGGAAGATGGGGAGGGGGCTGATGGCCCCTCTCATGCCTGCTCCCCCCGCCACATTTAGGGTGTCAGCCTTATTCCGGATAGGTCTTTGCCTCCCATGGGGTCAGGAACTCTTTCAAGACTCTGATAAAAGCCTTTGAGCCCCTCCCCGGAAAGCATGAGTTTGGGGAAGTCGCTGCACCCCTATTCCCTTGTGAACCTCAGATCGAGAACCGTGCTGTGCAAGTGTCTTCCCCTCCCCCTGAACCCTGTTCATCTAGCTTTCCTTAGAGCCCCACCCCTTCCTTCAGGCCCTGGTCCGGACCCTGCCCTCCTCCCAGACCGGGCCGTGCTAACCCTGACTGTGGACGTGAGACCCTTACCAGCTTCCTACCCCCGCGCTGGTGCGGGTGAGCCCGGAAATCACTGCCATCTACTTAAAGAGTCAGGAAGGAGGCTGGGCTCCCGGTTCCCCGGGCCAGGCCGTTCCAGAGCGAGGACTCGGGGGTGTGGCTGGCCTACTAGGCTGTGGCCTGGCAGCCAGAGGTGACTGCCTCTGGGGTCACCTGGCTCTCACCTTTCCCTGACCGGGGCCAGAGCAGGGGGTGGAGCCCTGGGAAGGCTGCGGCCAGCAGTTCTGGGCCAGCTGGGGGAACAATGGCCCTCAGTCTTCCCAGCACCACCTGCCTGCCAGCAGCTAGTTCATTTTGCAGAGTGGCGCTGGGACACTGAGCGGGGCTGGGCCCCAGGAGATTGGTCTGGGACAGGACCCAGGAAAGGGGCCCTCTCTCCTTCGGGCAGGAAGGAGAGGACAGAGGTCACGGGCACAAGATGCAGGTGGGCACGACAGGCTCTCACCACAGTGGCGTCTGCCTGGCCTACCCAGGGGGCTCAGTGTGAGCACTTGGCCTTCTATCCCTAGTTCGGCATCGCCTGGCCACATGCCTAGACCTCATGCCCTCGCATATTTCCCTCCACTCTGTGATGGCCCAGCTTAGGGGACCGTCACGCCCTGGGTGTGACTAGACCACGCTGAGCCAGGCCTCCCTGTGTCTGCCTTCACACCTCACCCCTGGATTCAGGTCAGCAGCAAACAAGCCTCAGCAGAACCCACCCCCCCCCCCCCCCCCCCCCCCCCCCCCGCACACACACCTGTTTCCTGTTGGGAAAACCACACCCTGGACAGATGGGGGTCTTACCCAGAGGTGTCAAGGAATGAGTCCCTAGCGCTGCTGTTCCGGGTCCCGGGTCATATCCCCCGTAGGTCACTTTGTTTCCCCAGAAGTGCCGCCTGAGCAGCTACTATTCTGTCCTTCAGAACTTATTTCTTCATAAGACAGTTTGGGCCCCTGCCATGTGCCAGGCGCTCCGATACTTTATTAAACCTCCTTGCATCGTGTCTGGGGTGTTGCTGACCCCCTCAGTCCGTAGAAGAACAAACCAAAGCTAAGGTAGGGCACACATGGTGAGACGCCCCCCCCCCCCCCCCCCGCCCCCGGCCAGCACTGGGGTGTGACCTGCAAGGCCCGTCTCCCCATGGCGACCACCAGCCGTTGGGCGGATTGTGACCTCCGGAGCACAGAGCACAAACTCCAGCCTCCCACGTGCCATCCCAGGCCTCCCCTCGAGTTGCTGAGATTTGGGGTGCAGCTGATGGGGGGGACCTGCTGTGGGAGCCCCCGGCCCTGGCTGGCACAGGGGGAGGGCGGGACGCCCAGGCGGACCTGAGCCTGTCCTCGGCTGTAGGGACTGGGTTGAGGTGCGTCCCTCCAACTCTGGACCCAGGAGGTGTCTTTCCAGAAGCACTTTCTGAAAGGTGACCCTTGGGACTGAAGTTCTGCACGGCTCGATGCGGGGGTGGGGGGGTGGGGGGTACACATGGCGGTAGAAACCATCCAGAGCATGGTGTTTCAGTTAAACAGGATGGGGAGTCTTGTCCCGCTAGATGCCAGAGGACCCTGTGCTTATTCAGGGGACAGAGAGGGCACAGCCCTTCTCAGACTTCTCCCCCGCGGCCCCCACCTGCCCCCCAGCCCCTGCGCCGTCCCCACATGCCGTGCTTCTCCCAGGTGTCAGCAAGATAGTGACGGTGGACGTGAAGGGGAGCAGCCCTCGGTGGCTGAAGGTGAAGGACCTGGCAGAGGGCATGATCTACCGGTTCCGCATCAGAGCCAAGACCTTCACCTACGGGCCGGAGATCGAAGCCAACGTCACCACGGGCCCTGGAGAAGGTAGGGGGGCAGGGGGCGGACAGGGGGTGCTGCCCCACACACGGCGATCAGCCCCCCAGTCAGATGGGGGAGATGGAGTCTAGAGGGGACAGCAGAGGCATGGGAGAGAATGGGGGCGGGGCCTAGCGGAGAAGGGGCGGGGTGAGGGAGCCCTTTAAAAGAGGGGATTAGGAACGACTTTGGGGGGCACCATTCAGACAGACCCGTGAGAACCCAAACCAGTGTTTGTAGCGTTCTGAAGGCACAGCTGTAGCAGAGGAGAAGGGAGGGGGCTGGGCGTCCAGGTGTGAGGGACACTGGGCCTGGGCTGTGGACACGCGTCAGAGCCCCCCTGGGTGCCTGCTGTGAGTCACAGTCCTGGGCCCGGGAACTCAGAATCTTGGAGCAATCACCCCAGGAACCTGCACATGACCCAGAACTGAGGGTGGCTCTTTGCCCTGCGCTGTGAGCACCACTGTGCTGGGCGGGGTGGGGGGGGGGGAGGGTCCAGTCTATGGGCACGGGGGCCTGTCCTTCCTAGACACAGGTGACAGAGGCCGGCATGGTTAATGGGGAGGGCAAGAAAGGAGTAAGGCAGTTACAGGCCAGGCTGAGCACTGAGCTTTCGAGGGGAGGGTTGGGGAAGGGAGAGCAGAGGGGAGGGGAGGGGAGGCGGGGAGGAGCGGGAAGGGAAGAGTGGCTCCTTTTAAGTTGGTGACACCTCTTGAGGTCGTCCTTGGGCGAGGGGAATTTTTCAGGGCACCTGCTGTGGTTGAGATTGGTTCTCCAGGATTCTCGTCACCCACGCAGGGTGTCCCCTCCTGAACACAAAGCCACCGCCCAGCCTCTGCTCCTTCCTTCCTGGAGAAAGCGCACCGGCCACCCCAAACTTCCCTGAACTCCCCCGCCTCTTCCTCCTCCCTCTGTGGTGCCCCCCTCCCTGCCCCCCTCCCTGCCCGGCTTAGCCTGGGAGCCTCTGGGAGGCGCGCTGGGCCTGGAGGTGGCTTCCTGGCCTGGCCTCTCACCTGTCAGGCAGGCGTGTCCTGTGCTGGGTTGGGCTGGCCGCTCCTCATTTCCTCTTTGCAGACACTTGCCGTTCCCACCTCACGTTCTGCAGAGACGCCGGCTGGCTCCTGGGCGCCTTTGGACCAGGGCCTGCAGGGCTGGGGGAGGAAGTTGGCCAGAAGTCGCCCCCTCTGCCCCTCACCTGCCCCCAGCCCCCCCCTCCTGTGCCGCCTCTTCACCTGAGCCAACTTCCCTGGGAAACAAAAGCCGGAAGAGAGCTGGCAGGGACAGAGAGAGGCGGGGCAGTGGGGACAGGAGAAGGCTGGGCACAGGCTGTTCTAACCTGCAGCCCCAGGGCCGGGGTGGGAAGGGGGCCACCCCCCGCAGGAAGTGTGGAGGCGGCGGTGGGGGTCCCTCTGAACCTGAGGGCGGAGGGGGCTGCAGGCACAGGACACACCTCCAGGCATCCTTTTCCGTCCAGGCCAGGCAGTGGCTGGAAGTGCTAGAAGCTTCTAGTCCAGGAGGTGAAGCACAGCTCTCCTCCTCTCAGCTTTGAGTTCTGTCTTGTGCAGAATGAAAACTCGGGGTCCTGAGAGCCCCACCCCACCCTTCACACCCTCCTTGGGCTGTGTCCCCAACCCCCAACCCCTCAGCCGCCTTTGCCCTGTGCTGTGGGCAGTATGCACATTGGGGAAGGAAGGAAGGAAGGAGATGAGGCCCTCTGAGGTCAAGGGCTGGGCAGTGGGCTGTGTCCCGGGCCTGCTGTCCAGCCGCCTTGAGGCTGGAGAAGAAGCTGGACTCCAGGCTCCTTCCCCGTAGGCGTCCGCAGGAGACACTCAGCCAAAGGGTCCCCCACCCCCCCACCCACTCACCGACTTGTTCCCCCTGCCCCACAAGTGCGTAGGAAGCACCAGCTTGTGCCCAGCCCTGGGGAGAGAAGGCTCCAGGCCTAGCGAGGAGCAGGCGTGTAGGAGGCAGTGCACAAGGGCAGGGCTCCGGGGACAGTGAGAGCCCAGGGGACAGGCACTGGCCTGCACGTCAGGGCACCCTCAGGGAGGACCAGCTCGGGACCCTCGCTAGATGGGGCTCGCTCTCCTTACTACAGAAGTAAACCCTCTCTTGCTTCGACTCCTGGGGCCGGTCCCCGGGTGGCTGACGTGACAGGCTGCCACCCTGAAGTACCTGCCTTGCGAGGACAGCCAGTGGCAGAGCCCACTCCTTCCTCCTCCGGTGGCCCCCGACTTTGCAGTGGCCTAGCCTGGGTGCAATGCTCTGCGGTGGGGGGGGGGAGCTCATGGCAGGAAGTAGGGAGGGCATCGCCACGATAGGCAAGGAGACAAGATGCCAGGGAGCCCTTCAGCCCCCTGAAACCCAACCCTCATTTACCAAAGGCCCACCCCATCATCGCACTCACCTCTGCTGTCCCCCCCAGGACATCCCTTCAGGCCTTATGTTCCAAGGGAACATACAGATGGGGAAACTGAGGCACCAGAGGGCTATGTGAATTGTCCATTGTCCCCCTCTAATGTGCTCTGGGCTGGAACAAGGAACCCGGTCCTGCTGACTCTGCTCCGGGGATCTTTCTGGCATTACCCAATATACCTCTCCTGCCCTAGAACTTGGAACATGAGGGTGTGGGTGACCCAGAGAGCGTAGTTGCGTTGGGCAGGCCCGGCCTGCCTCCTCCCGGGGCCTTGGCACTCGCAGGGTTTCAGGAGACTCTTCCCGGGCTCGGTTTTACTTGCCCAGCCCTGCCTGCTAGAGCACAGGGAGGCGGGGCTGGGTGCCATGCCTTCTGCCCACTGTACGCTGTTTGCAGGTGCCCCGGGGCCGCCTGGAGTGCCCATCATCGTGCGGTACAGCTCCGCCATCGCCATCCACTGGTCCAGCGGAGACCCCGGCAAAGGGCCCATCACCCGCTACGTCATAGAGGCCCGGCCATCAGGTACACCCTGCCTCCCCCCACCCACCCCTAGAGCAGATCCCAAGTCTTGCTCTCTCCTCCTCCCGGATCCCTCTCCCTGGCGCACTTGTGTCCTCCTGAGAAGGACTGCTCCAGGTGAAGCTAGAGGTGGCCTGGGGCGAATGGAGACTTGCACACTCAGATCAGGGACACCCAGGGGTCCCCAGGAGAACAGCACTTGGGGCCAGGTGAGGACCATCTCGGGTGGAAGATCGTTCAAGACGCCAGAGGTGCAAAGCATCTGGTCCCCTCCCCCGCCTTGGCTAAACACTGAGTCTTCCACGAGACCTCCTGACCAGTGTCTCGTAAGGAGGCCGGCTGTCCCCCGGGAACCCTGGCTGCCTCCTTCAGGTCTGCCTTTGCCATCCTGAGACACTCAGCACCTCCCATAACCGTACCGACCCCTCCTGTCAAGCCTGAAATCGAATCACAAGACCTTCCAGAGCCGTCCGCAGACCTGCGGCTGAGAAGTCGCTCCAGGGGTCTGTTCTTGGCACTCCTGTGTCACGGTCGCTGTGGCACCTGCTTTTCCCGGCTCCCGTCACCAACCGGAGCCCTCAGCCACTGCCAGCTCTCTCAGTTGCTAGGTTTTCGCTAAGCAGAGGGCCCAGAGCCAGCAAAGAGCTGGAGGCGTGTTCGGGGTGCTCCGTGGATCCGTGATCAGCCGGCTGAAGTTAAGAAAGGAAAGCATGACTGTGGGGCTTCAGCATGAAGAGCAAATCATCGTAACAGGAGGAAGTCGGGCCCATCAGAGCTAATACTTCTAATGGGAGCCTCGAAACATCCCAGTGACAGACTTAATACCATAGTGAGGTGTAATCACCTCAATAGCAAGTAGTTAATGCCAGCTGTTTCAGGAAGCTTCCAGCACCTCCTCATTGCCCTAATCGTATACTAATAATTGTAGTGGCAAAGAGCAATCACATCTAGCAACTCCGATCCATGTGTAGCTGGAAGACGTGTGCGAGGTTGACTGTCCCCCCACCCCAGATGGTCCCTCCCCTGCCCCCCTGTACCGGCTGCTGCGTTGGCCGCGGCCCGTGCCTCTGTTTTCCATCCAAGTTAGCCAGCCGGCATGCCAGGCTGTGGAATGTTGGCTCCAGACTTCGGCTCTGCTGATTCTCCGACGTTCCCTGGGTGGTCCAGCATGGGCCCTGGTGTTTTGGGGTGGGAGGGCTGTGACTCGGTGCACACAGGTGGGATCAAGGTGGGACGACCCCCCCCCGAAGGTCCCGAGAGCTCTGACAGAGATCAAAGGCTGTGAGGAGAGAGTGAGGGTGGAGGGCAAGGGGAAAGCCCTGTCTAACCCCTGTGGCTGCTGGAGAACATCCCGCCACCTCCGCACCCCCATCCCCACCACCACCGGCTGCAACCGCCCCCCGCCGCCCCCGCCACAAGCTGCACGTCCTCATCTCCCAGATGAAATTGCTCTGCATCGCCAGACAGAATCAGCCAAACATGCCTGCTTTCTACAAACCCAGAACGGCCAGGCGCCGCAGAGCAGGGAGGGACTCGCTCGGGGCGTCTGGCCCCTGGAACCCACCGTGCGCATTGGCTGATTCCCGGCGCTAGAGGCCAGAGCCCCTGCGTGACGCGCTGCAGCTTCTGGCCTGGCCCCGCTGCCCGGCCCCACCGCTCGTTCTGTGTGGAGCGGGTCACGCAGCAGGTGGGGGGAGGCCCCCAGCTTCTGCGGGGCACCAGGCTCCTGGGCGAGCCCTCCCAGCCAGCACTGAATCAGCTGCGCATCTCGAACGGTGGCTTCCTGGATACCCAGAGGGCGTCCGGTGCCCGGAGGAGTCAAGCAGCCCTGGGCTGAAACACCAGCTCTGCCACTCAGGGCAGCCTTCCCTTGGGAAGATGGGCTCCCCTCTCTCCCGGCCTCAGTTGCTTCATCTGTAACGTGGGTACAACGGTTCTTCCTTCTCCCTGTCATTGCTACGGGCCTGGAAAGTAAAGCCCTTACATCCACGATGCCTGATGGATGAGGAATGAGTGTCGCTGCCGTATTGGCATCACCACTGTCAGCATCTGGTGTTGAAGGTGAATGAGAGAATTCGAGGCCATGGGAGGAGAGTGGGTTTGCACCCTGATACTGGGATCCCGAGGCACGCAGTACTGAAATTGGGGCCCCTGACACTATGAGGTCGGGGAAGAAGATCTGTGCTAAGTTCCTCAGCCAGTTCTTAGATGATGCGGGCGCTGGGTGGTCCTTGCCCGGAGGGGCAGCACAGTCTTAGCAGGAGAGAGCCACGGTGTGCATGAGGCAGGCGCCCAGAACAAATAAGATGGAAAATGAGGCCCCGCTCAGGACCCCAAGCCTTTGTGAGGACAGCAGGACCCAGACGGGGCCTCACGGCTGCCTCTGAGTTGGAGGGATCTGGACGGGTAAGACCAGAAGGCAGCTTCGGAAAGTGCCAGCACACCCTCGGCCCACAGTTCAGAGGTGACCGATGGGGGTGACGGTGCCTCCGCCGGAGTCCCTGACGTGGGTGGATCTGTAACACATGTGGTGAAGGAAGGAGGATCCATCAGCCCCTGCAAGGGCTAAGCTGCAGGGAGGGGGTGGCCTGTGGACCCCTCGGGCAGTTGTGCCCAGAGGGAGCTCAGAAACCGACGAGTGGGGGGGAGCAGCGCCTCGCCGAGGGTCAGGAGGGAGCTGGGAGGCTCCTGCGAGCAGGATGCAGGTAGGAGCTCACCCAAGGCTGACAAGTCACCTCCCTAGAGTGGGCCACGGGTGGAGGACCTGGGAGCTTGGCCCGCTGCGGCCCTCTGGAGCGTGTGACGCGGGTGGTTGGACACTCTGGTCGCCGAATCAGCCCTGTCCTAGCACAGACAGGGCTCACCGACTCCAGGGGCCGCACCAGCTCCGTTGGCTCTACGTGGGGGCCTCTGGCCGAGGCCCCTTCCCAGCCTGCCCGTCAGTGTGTGCGCGTGTCTCTTGTCCGGGCAGCACTCTCTCTGCTCCTTTAAAATGCAGTGGAGACGAATTAGGTCCCAAGGGGGCAAGACCCAGAGAGCCACGGACAAAGGGGCAGGTCCGAAAAGAAAGTCAGGAGCTCACAGGATGGGGGTGGTTGGGGCCATGGGTAAAGAACAGATGGAGGACCCCTCTAGGCACCTCTGGGCTTTCTCAAATCTCTGCTCCTCGGCAAAGAGGCGGCCTAGGGTGGGCCCCATCGGTCCACGCAACGTGACCAAACCCTCACGGGCGAGCCCCGCCCCTCTTCCAGCTCTCGGAAGAAGGGTCTTCTTTTGTGTGATGCCACTACTGTGTATATGTTGAATAGGAAGTGGGGGTGGGGTCAGAAAAACAGAGGCCTGGTTAAGGAAAGGAGGGTACGCCCGTGCGATAAAAGCTTAGACCGACACTTAAAGTCACGTTGCCCAGAGCTTTTTAATTACACGGAAAACGGGTGAGTTGAGTTATTCTGCGCAAGGGCTGAAATGCCGAGTCTCTTCCTGTGGACAGTGGTATTGGGTTGCTTGTTACAGTATTTTCTACGTACTACGCATTTTTTAAATGTTTTACAGGCATTTTAATAAAAGGAGCAAAGGGTCAGAGACTCCAAACAGGCATCTTTTTCAAAACATCTGCTGAGATTGTGTTGAGGGGGCGGCCCAGACAGTTCCTGCTCTCAGGGGTAACGGGTGGCATGGGAGGGGGCTCTCCCTCACAAGCACCTCCCTCCCGATCCTCTTGCAGATGAGGGGCTATGGGACATCCTCATCAAAGACATTCCCAAGGAGGTGACCTCCTACACGTTCAGCATGGACATCCTGAAGCCGGGTGTGAGCTATGACTTCCGGGTCATCGCCGTCAACGACTATGGCTTTGGCACCCCCAGCAGCCCCTCCCAGTCTGTACCAGGTACTGCCTGTGGGGTGGGGTGAAAGCGCCCCATGGAAGAGCCTGGTGGCAGAGGCTGGTGCTGGGCAGAGAGGAGAGGGGCAGGCGGTATAGCACCAGCGGCATTGGGGCGGGAGCTAAAATGCATTGTCTTCTCAGTTCTCCAAGGGCAGTGAGCCCTGGGCCAGGGCCTGAGTCAGCTTTGAGGTCCAGAGGAAGCTGGGGGCTGTGCATCTTTGGGGTTCTGTTATAAGGACTCCAGAAGTCCTGGGCAGGGGGCTCAGCGGGGCTTATGGACGAATCCATGAACCCAGGATGAGAGCTTCCATGAGCTCATCACCCAGGAGATTCACCCAGGCTGTAAACTGCGTGTTTCTGTGGAAACCGCCCCAAAAACAGAGCCAGCGGCCTGTGGAGCAGTGCCCGGGGCCGGGGGGAGAGGACTCCCGTCCCTCCTCTTTTTCCTCTCATCTTTCCATCCAACATGTCCCAAAGGACTCACAGACGACTCTAATGCCAAACCCCATGACCCCAAATCCAATCACTAACCAACTTTTAATATCAAGGCCTCTTCCCTCAAGGCGGAAATATAGCTCAAAATTGTAATCTGCTAGGTGAGCCTCAGAAACCTGGCTGCCTCTCTCCTCCCACATACATTCTCCCTTGTCCAGATTGATGGAACTAGATCATGGGAAATAGAAGAGCGAGCCCCTCATCAGGCAGCCCCCGGGTGAGAAGGGGCTGGGTGCAAAAAGCATGGTACTGAGAGGGGCACCTGGGTGCCTCAGTCGGTTAAATGTCTGACTTGGGCTCAGGTCATGATCTCACAGCTTGTGGGTTCGAGCCCCGCACTGGGCTCTGTGCTGATAGCTCAGAGCCTGGAACCTGCTTCAGATTCTGTGTCTCCTCTCACACTCTGTCTCTCTCTGTTTCTCTTTCTCTTTCAAAAATAGTAAAACATTAAAAAAAAAAAAAAAGGCATGGTACTGGGGGCTTTGAAGGAAGCAGAGCCCTGGCTGAGGAAGCATCTAAAGACTCACTCATGTCCATCTTCCTGGTTCCCCCCCCGCCCACTTTCTGCCACCAGAGAAAGATTGAGCCCTGCCCCCAGGGAGAAGCTCTCACAGGCCTAACACAGGCCAGAGGGCTACTTTTCCAATACAAATCTGGGCCAGCCTGCCAAGGCAGCACCTAGGCCATGGGTGGCAAGAGGGAGAAAAAAAGAAAAAAGGAAAACTAGCAAGTGCATGGCTACTTCCCCCTCCTGTGTCCTCAGCAGACATCAATAATCAATCCCATGATTCTTTCCCAGTGAGTCCAGAAGCAAGCACATGGTGGCTTCCTCTTCCTGTGTCTCAGCAGACATCACTAATCAATCCCAGCACTTTCCCAATGAGTCCAGAAGCAAGTTGGGTGCCTGGGTGGCTCAGTCAGTTAGGTGTCCGACTTCAGCTCAGGTCGTGATCTCATGGTTCATAGGTTCGAGCCCCACGTCGGACTCTGTGCTGACAGCTAGCTCAGAGCCTGGATCCTGTCTTCGGATTCTGTGTCTCCTTCTCTCTCTGACCCTCCCCTGCTCATGCCGTCTGTCTGTCTGTCTCTCTCTCTCTCTCTCAAAAATAAATAAAACGTTGAAAAAGAGGCAAGCACATGGCTGCTTCCCCCTCCTATGTCTCAGCAGACATCACTAATCAATCCCAGCACTCTTTCCCAGTGAGTCCACAAGCAAGCACATGGCCACTTCCCCCTCCTGTGTCTCACCAGACATCACTAATCAATCCAAGCACTCTTTCCCAGTGAGTCCAGAAGCAACCTCAGAACTAAAAGCAGCTCTCCAGGCATCCCTTGACCAACAACGGAGGAGAGCAGGCACCTGAGCTAAAACTGTCCCTGCCAACCTTGTCTTAGGTTGTCCCCCATGGATATAGCACAGACTTTGCCTACTGGGAGCAGATGGTAGGATCCCAGCCGGAGCGGGAGGTTTGGAGGCAGGAGGGGGCTGATCGCCCTGGACCTGACTGCCTCCCCTCCCCAATCTGTGTTCCAGCTCAGAAAGCCAACCCGTTCTATGAGGAGTGGTGGTTCCTGGTGGTCATTGCGCTCGTCGGCCTCATCTTCATCCTGCTTTTGGTATTTGTGCTCATCATCCGGGGCCAGAGCAAGAAGTATGCCAAGAAGACAGACTCTGGTGAGCTGGCACCAAGCCCTGCTGGCTGGACAGGACTCCCGTGGGTCTGTCTCCCCTTGTCGCAAGGTTGGGGGGCTGGGGTTCTCTCTCTCCTAGGGATGCACCTGCTCTGATAGGCGGGCAGCCTGGGGCCCCTGCACACAATCTCCCATCTTGTGGTTTGGTCTCCGCTCTGACCGGAGAGCCAGGTGGGAGAAGGGAGGCCACCGGTCTGAGGGATGGCATGAGTGACCAGAGGCTGTCTCCCTGCCCCCCCCCCCGCCTGCCGCCCACCCAGGGAACAGTGCCAAGTCTGGTGCCCTTGGCCATGGTGAGATGATGAGCTTGGATGAAAGCAGTTTCCCTGCCCTGGAACTCAACAACCGGAGGCTCTCCGTCAAGAACTCCTTCTGCCGGAAGAACGGCCTGTACACCAGGTAAAGGGCTCTCTGAATTGGGGGTCAGGGGGACGGCCAGAGGGTGGAGGTCTGGGGGGAAGCGCAGTGCCCGCGGTGTGGAGGACTTGGGGAGGGCACAGAGCAGGCAGTGTCCACGTGGCCTCGTTGTCCCAGAAATGACATTAAAGCTCAGGGGCTGGGAATGGTCAGCAGGGTCCAGGAAGCACATCCGGGATCTCGAGGTCACAGCCCAGCATGAGAGCGCAGTAGGAGCAACATCACAAGGAGGCAGAGACAAAGGGTTCCTGCCAATGACCGCAAAATGCAGAGAGCAGCCCAGCCTACTGCTCAGAGCCAGCTGCGGCCCGGGGCAGGCCCGGAAGCCGTGAGAGCCGCTTTGCCCCAGCGGTGAGGTGGGCCCAGCAGAGGCAGGTCTCAGGGGACACGCTTGAGTGGGAGGTGCCAGGAGTCCCTCCCCAGTATTGCTCATGCCCTCCCAATCTCCTCCCAATTCTGGAAGGAGAGGGCACTCAGAATGTGGACAGCCTCTCCCCTGGCTCCTTACTCCTACATCTTCTAGAACAATTTTCTCCTACTCACCCCACAAGTCCACGCTCAAAGGGCAGCGCCTGAGAACAGCCAACCAGGAAAGGTCCAGGCTGGCGGGGCGCCCGGCGCCCGGTTTCCTCCTGAATTCTCTCCAACCCTAGGTCCCCCTCCCCCAGCCCCACTCCCTGTGGCGAGCTGGGCTGCCCATCTCCAAGGGCAAGGGCAGCTGCCGGGGCCCACCTGCCCCTCACATGATGTGACCTGGCAGTTTTATGCTCCGGGGAGCTCAGGAGAGATGGAATGGGGAGGAGGGGCCTGTGGCCCAGAAGCGCGCCTGTCCCTGGCCTCAGCCCTCTTAACATTCCCGGCTCATCAGAGGTGCATGCCGGCCAGGCGCGACTCACAAAGCTTCTCTCTGTGTCGTCCGGGAGGGAGGAGGCCCTGTGTGTGTTCCTTGGGAGAACGGGGGGGGGGGGGGGGGGCATGCAGGCAGGCCCAGCTCTCACCCCTCGGCCAGATCTAGCGTTCCAAAGAAAGAGCCATTTGAGGCAGAGGCGGTGGGCCCTGCTGTCGGCCGCGGCCCCGCCAGGCTGGCCCCGGGGCTCTGCCACATGGAACAAGGGGGCGTTTCACAGACGGCCTGGCCTCACCTGCTTCTCACGCCCCCAGAGTACACACACCGCGGCCCCCGCGTGCCCCCTGCTCCACTGTGTACACACAGAAGTCCTGTTTGCATCCCACCAGCCTCGGGCTCCGCGAGTCTGACCCGGCCCTGGTGACACCGTCAGCCCCCCACCCCCACCCCCTGCCCACTCACCCTGCTTGTGGCCAAGATAGCGCTAGCCTGGCACCCCGTTTCCTCGCCCCGCCCCAACGTCACTGCGGCCAGTGCTGTTACTGTCTTGTCTGTAAGTAGCTCAGGAGGCAGCTCTGTTATTTGGAATGAAACCAGTGCAAATTTAGTACGAGAGGTTGGAGGCAGTGGGGAGGTTGCTGGTGACTTGTCTCCAGACCGCGGGATTGGTCTCAGAACAGTATTTCTGTAGCAAAGGCACCGCCCGTGCCTCTGGGGCCAGCCGGCATTCAGAGCCACGGTTCCAGAACACCTGGGCAGATCTCAGGCCATGAGACCCCCCCCACCACCCCTCCCCAGGGCCCTGAGGAAGCACAGACAGGGCAGAGTCATGAAAGACCCCAGCCACCGGCTCGGCGCCCCGCCCACCGCCCTCTCCCCCAGCTCAGGGGCCTCATGGCCTTGGCCTCCAGCCTCTGGGCACCGATGCCAGATGGGCCACCAGGTGCCTCGCGCTGCATGTTCACCGAGGTGAGGTAGAGCCAGGCCTCTAAGTCCGCGGGCGACGCGCTCTCTCTAAGCCCGATTGTCAGAGGTGGAGCAGGACTTGGCGCCCGGGTTCATTTCTGGTCTGGAGGGAAGAGGCCGTGGCTTCCCGTTTCCCCCTGACCCTTTGCATTAAGCCTCTGACGCTCGCTTGGCGAGGTCAGGAGTGGCGTGGGGGCTTGTGTGCTGCGCAGGCCTGCAGGCCTCGCTGGGGATTCTGACTCGGGAGGTCTCCGGGGCTCAGAAATGCTGTGATACTCCCTGCCGAGGGAGCCCAGTGCCCGAGGCCTTGCAACCGCACGTGGAGAATCGAGTGGGGTGCTGCCCCTCCCTGCTTCCCTGAAGCTGGTTCAGCGGGTTGGTCCCCACTGAGCCTCTTCTCCCGCTGGAGGGGACCCCCCAGGGTCCGCTGTCCATGACCCAGGCCCAGGCTCGTGAGGAGCAGACACAGGAACGACAGAGGACGGACGCGTCGAGGGCCAGCGCCCTGCCCGGCCCCGCTGTGGCCTCTGCAGCCGCAGCGGCAGCTCCGGGAGAGCCTGTCTCTCAGCCTCACTTCCACTCCCTCAGGTCTCCTCCCCGGCCCAGCCCCGGCAGCCTCCACTACTCCGACGAGGACGTCACCAAGTACAACGACCTCATCCCGGCGGAGAGCAGCAGCCTGACCGAGAAGCCCTCAGAAATTTCCGACTCTCAGGTGAGGAGCAGGTGGGCCAGGTGCCCCGCAGAGGGGAGCGGAGCAGCCCCTTCCCAGAGTGCGGCCCTTCACGCGGGCCTCCTTTCCTCCTTTCCTTTCTGGGGCCACAAAGACAGAAGGGTCATATGTGAACCAGCCGTCACCTCCCAAGCTCTACTCAGAGTTTGCTCCAGGGCTGATGGGGGCCCTATAACCTTGACTAGGTGAGGACCCCCCCCCCCAACAAGCGCACAGTCCTCTAGAGTTTCCAGAATGTCCCCACATGCTCTGGCATGCAGAGGAGCTCGTGCAAGCAAGGGGAAGGAGCCCTGCATTGCCAGAGCCTGGAGAATGGCAGACCTCAGCTAGTTAGGGTCAGAATGAGCTCTGGAAACTGAGGGCCAGGAGCTCCGGAGCCCCAAGGCTGGGAAGCAGTACCGACTAGTGAGACCTTCCGCTTTGGAGATTCAGACCTGAGTTTCCATCCTGACTCTGCTGTCCAGGGGCCCGGGCATCCTGGGTGTGGTAGGTAAGCTCTTTGGGCCTCAGTTTCTCCATCTGTTCTACAGGCAGAGATGCTAATAGACTCTGTCATGGGCTGTGGGATTGCTGAGGTCAAGACACAGAGAAGCTTAGTCCAGCACACACAGCTACTGTTCAATAAATGTCAGCTTTTCTGTGAAGAAGGAGATGGAGCCTCTGGAACGGGCACAGAGCTTTAGAGAGGCTGCCATTAGGTGGGCCACACGGGGACACTGTCCCACACTATGGGGAGAGGGGGGTTGAGTGCATTCCGGTGAAGTTATGTCATGGCCTCCCACCCAGCCCTGTTGGCCTTGGCCAAGCCTGGTGGTTGCCCAGGAAGGGGCCAAGAAAGGCCACTGTGTCCCACGCCCCTAGACCTTTCTGCCCAGTCCTGGGAGAGGACAGGGAGGAAGAGATGTCAGCAGGGAACAAGGCTGTTGGCCGGGTAGGAGGTGCCAGCACACCCGGGTTCCACTTGTGGGCCCAGTAGACCAAGGGCCTCTGGCTCACTGCTGTTTTGTTCAGCTCCAGGGTGACTGATGGGCTTGGCAGAGCTGACGAGGCTGGAGCTAACACCCCAGCTCTGAGCTGGCAGAGACAGGGACCCCAACTTAGCCTGGCTGACACAGGGACTCACATGATTCAGGTCTTGTTACAAGTATTTAACTCTCTGCGGTCGTATACACCCGGGACTTGGGAGGCCAGGCTTCACTGGAGCACAGTTCTTTCTTTCTCCCCAAAGATGACAATGAGCATTTAGGTTCAGGTCATTCAAGGTAAAAATCAAAAAAAAAATACAGCCCGTGAGGCTGTAATGGAAGGCCCCTTAAGTCATGCTCCTGTCTATGGAGAGCAAAGGCAGTGGCCAGGGGGAGGGACTCTCCCTGATGCTTTGATCAGCCTCCTTTGCCCTTCTACAGAGGGCATCATTCATGCACACTCATTGGCTGGGCACTGACCTTTCAGGGAGGGAGCCCTCTAAGTGGGAAAGACATTGCCCAGATGTCTTCAGATGGCCCAGAGCCATCTCTACATGAGTCAGGTGGAACCTCCCCCAGGACGCAGAGCTGGTCCCTAAGGCCAGCCACCCACCCCCACCGTGAAGGAGTTGCTGAGTGAAAAAACCTCATCCAAAGACCATTCTACTTCCATCACCCCCACCCAAGGCTGGCAGAATCCCTAGACTCCCCCACTTTGCCACTGTTGCCTTTTGTTCGACACAAGCCCATCGCTTGAATGCACTTCCCATAGCAATCTGGAACCAGTCACCCACAGGGAGCATGTGCCCTGGAGAGGGGAGGCCTCCCAGTTCTAGAAGCCAGTTGTCACAGCAGAACACCCACATTCCCTCTCATGGGGAGCAGTGGACCACAGCCCGGGCCCAGAGCTCCGCCTGTGGACTTTGGGATGGTGTGGGGTTTGATTGGGAGGTTGGCTGGGTTGAGTTGAGTTTACTTATTCTGAAGGCGAAGTTCCACGTAGTCAGGGACTTGTGACCATCCTGAGGTCTATTACCTCCCCAGTGTCCTTGGCACATGATGCGTGGGCACCCTGCACACTGTTGATAAGCATGAAAGTCCCATTGGAGAAGCTAGTCAAGCTGGTCCAGACTAGAAGGTTAGCAAGACAGAGGCACATAGGTTCGCAGTTGTAAAGCTGTTCATTTTAGACCAAGGCCAGAGGGCATACATTCAGAGAGCTGTGATCCTTCAGAGTGACACCGATGGCCATGGTCACAACCCCTGGGGCTGCACTCATCATCCCATGCACTCATCATCCCACATGCCTCACACTTTATGTTCACAGTGACCCTCCGAGCGGCCTTCATGTCATCTTGTTCATACATATGGGGAAACTGAAGCTCACAGAGCTTCGCTGAGTTGGCTCAGGTCCCACAAGCCAGAAAGTGCAAACCCAGAATCCCAGCGCCCGAGTCACGGACGCAGACCTCGCCCACAGGCCTTCTGACACAGCCCCCTGTCCAAAGGACTGTTCTAAGGAGTACATGACATGAGATGGAATCAGGCCATGCAAAGCCAGGCTCATCACAAGGACCTTGGAAATGGCACTCAGGATCATGTGGGTCTGTTTGCTTTGGAATGCTTCTTGAAACCCAAGCAGCTGGGGGGTCCTGGGTGGCTTAGTCGGTTAAGCTTCCGACTTTCGCTTAGGTCATGATCTCTCAGTTCGTGGGTTCATGCCCCGCGTCGGGCTCTGTGCTGACTGCCAGCTCAGAGCCTGGAGCCTGTTTCAGTCTGTGACTCCCTCTCTCTCTGACCCTCCCCTGCTCACGCTGTCTCTCTCTCTCTCTCCTAGAAATAAAAATAAAAAACATTAAAAAAAAAAAAAGAAAAGAAACCCAAGCAGTTGGCTTTGGGGTCACGGCAGCTGGTACACGATCCAGGAGGCTGGGTTGGTGTCCTCAGAGGTGCAAGCATCAGGAGGCCCCTGAGGCTGTTCAGCCCAAGTCACTCATGTTCCCCCACCCCCCAGTAGTGTTAAGTGTGCCATTGTTCAAATGTTGAGTCGCTTCCATACCTGTTGGGAAAGAGCCACCACCCTGAGCCCTCGAGTGTCACCAAGGGAATCCCAAGCAGACTGCTCTGGTCTTTGCCCCTACAGGCTTACCCCCGGCTCAGCAGATAGATGACAGGGCCCTGCTTCCGCCGGAGCCTTGCCTGTATGCCTCCGGGATCACATCAAACTTTGTGTCATAACAGCTAAGGAGGCCTGGTGTCAGCACCTGCCCAGGGCAGTGAGGGCGACTCCAGGAGGGGGAGGGGTGCGGCGGGGGGCACACGCAGACTTTTCCTCAACACTTCTTGAGCACATACTCCAGGGACAGAGAGGGGATGGAGACATGACCCTGCCTCCAAAGAGCTGCTTGTGGGCTGGAGGGGACAGACTTGGAGACAGAGCCGCTGGTCCCCCTCTGATGTCCTTGCCGAAAACATAAATAAGCAGATCCTATAACTGCTCACTTGCCCCTGTGTGATGCGGCTCAAGTACATGCCGGTGTCTGGTATGTAGAGCATCAGACATCGCGACTCGCAATTTGGGGCTTAAGGCGGGTGCTCCCCAGTCTGCCTGCGTGGGGTGGCTTCTGGAGGGGGGGTGTCTCCTCGAGGGCCAGTGGCCACACAGGCGGGGCCCCCTCCGTTTCAAGTGCTCTGGAGAACGATGGCCTGACTTTTTGAAGCATACCCTTCCCCCTGCATCCTCTGAGAGGGACTTTCGCATATGCTGCCCGGTTTCTCTTCCAAGTCGGACCACCCAAAATTGGCAGAAATCTGCCCTGGGCCCTTTCCCTGTGATATGGTAATAAACAAAAGTCTGCCTTGCTTATAAACAAACATGCAGGGTAAGATGTAAGAAGAGGCATAATGGGGCTGCGGGAAGACTGGGGCACGGAGGGCTGTCCCCGGAGGGGTGTTGGTGAAGGGGTGCCCAGGAAGGGGACACACAAAGGCTGAGGTTTGAGGAACCCATGGCTTGTTTGATACAACTTCTGAAAACAAAGCATGGCTGCATTCCAATGTCATTTTCAAAGCAAAAGCCCAAGTATGGGAGAAAAATTATATAGCACACGAGCAAATCTCAATGGAAAAGGAATTCCCAGCCAAGGGCACGCCTCTTCTAATAAATACTCAGTCGTTGTGACTTCCTGGGCAGCCCCAGGAAACCCACTGCAGTGAAATTAAGCCTATGTGGAAAAGTAAGAAAATAGGACAAATTCGGTTCTCTGTAACACTTTGGAGCACCCAGTCATAGCGGCGAATATTTACGGAGCCCTTGCTGGCGGCCAGGAATGACTCTAGGGATTGTTCCAAATGACACCACTCCACCTTCCAGCCCCCTGTGAAGCCTGGGGGGGGGGTATCTATTGCAAGAGTCAGGGGGCCACCAATGACTAGGCCAGGCCCACCTTAGCACCCCCTACACACCTACTGGGCGCCACGCTGGGGTTGGGCCCTGGGCGGCATCTTGCTGGCTTTGTCCTCCTTGGAACCCGTTCATTCCATCCTTACAGCATTTATTCAACCCCTGTTTCTTCTGCACCCACTAAACTACCAGGCACGGTCGCCACATGGCGGCTACGGTGGTGTGCAGGACCGACTCTCGGGAACGTTGTGCTATGCCGTGTTAGGATCTGTGAGGGAAGACCGCATGTTTCAAAGAACCACGTGTTTTCATTTATTAAAATTTTACGGCGTCCTGCGGTCAAATGGGAAGGAAATGGGAAACAAAAGGCTTCCTGTCTCCTGGGCCGCTGCCCTCTGAGGAATCTTGGGAGAAGTTCACATCCTCCCGGAGGCTCACCGAGGGCTACCTGGAGGAGGTGGCCTTTCAGCTGGGCCTCAAAGTGTGAACAGGACTGGGTGGTGCAGAGAAGGGAGGAGCAGTGCAGATTTGTAGGTGTGCGTTTGGCTGAGCGGTTCCGACACCCCCTTCCCCGAGTGTCTGAGCGTCTCTGGTCTTTGATCGGTGTTTGCCCCTTGTCCGTTGAGTTCGGCCGTGAGTCCAAGAGATTCACTGAGCCAGCCTCTGACCCATACAGGCCCAGGAAGCCCAGGCTTGTGCCAGACTACAAACACACTACAGGCGGCGCAGAGGGAGCCCAGAGCAAAGGGGCAAAGCTACAGGCAGAGTCCCCGCTTTGTGCCACGCCCCCAGCTTTGCATGGTCTCATCTCAAATGCCGTCGCCCCTCCAGGCAAGTTGCAGGGTTCCCAGTTAACAGTTGGGGAAACTGAGGCTCAGAGAAGCCAACCAACATGCCCTTGATCACATGGTGTAGAAGTGCAGGCAGTCCCCACTGCCTCAGGCCCCACTGAGCTGATGTTTTAAAGAGACATTCCTAGCAGGGGTGCCTGGGTGGCTCAGTCTGTCAAGCGCCTGACTCCTGGTTTTTTTTAATGTGGTGTTTTGTTTTTTTTTTAATTTCTGAGAGAGAGAGAGAGCGAGCAGGGAAGGTTCAGAGAGAGAGGGAGACACAGAATCCAAAACAGGCTCCAGGCTCTGAGCTGTCAGCACAGAGCCCGACACGGGGCTCAAACCCACGAACCGTGAGATCATGACCTGAGCCGAAGTCAGACTTAACCGACTGAGGCACTCAGGCGCCCCGCTGACTCTTGCTTTTGGCTCAGGTCATGATCTCACGGTTCGTGTGTTCAAGCCCGGCATCGGGCTCTGTGCTGATAGTGCAGAGCCTGCTTGGGATTCTCTCTCTCTGTCTCTCTCTCTCTCTCTCTCTCTGCCTTCCACCACTTGCATTCTTTGTCTCTCTTCAAAAGCAAATAAATGTTAAAAAAAAAAAAAAAAAAAAGAGAGAGAGAGAAAGAAAAAGCACGTTCCTGGGAGATTTCTAGCTGTTTTAGTACAAGAAGCCCAGATGGCTGACAAAACTGTGCCTCGTGGGGGCTTCTAGAGAGGGAGACACTCGGCACATGCCCCCACCCCTGGCGCCCCGGAGGGGCCCCCTGCCTCAAGGGGAGGGCGACCAAGGGGCTGATGCAGGGCTGGCCTCAGCCTAGGGGAGCAGACAGCCCCTGGGCCCCAGATGGGGTGGCTTCAGCTTCCAGCCTGGGGGCGCTGCGCAGGGTACCTCCTGTCACCTGGGGCAACACAGTCCCGCCAGATTTCGGGAGATTCAACAAGATGAGGGCACCCTGCCTGGTGCCCGGATCTCAACACGGACCCCTGAGCCCATCGCCCGCGAGTGTGGTGCAGACGTCCCTGCGCTGTGCCGGCAACGGCAGAGGAGCTAAAGGCTCTCCTCTGCCCCTCTTTCTTTTGTTGCTGGCTCTTCCCCGGGTCCTCCCTCCCGCCGGCCCCGTCCCCACCCCCCTCCGCTCCCCTCGGCACCCCTCCGCAGGCCCGGTAATTGCTGATTGAGTGGCTTTGAGGAGCTGTTAAGAGGCCCCGGAGCTGGAGCAGTCGCCTGATTGCCTGGCGGCCTGGCGGGACAGCCCGTGAAAGGTCCCCTTTGTGCTGGGTCGGTTACTGGGAAGCTGCATTCAATTACGTTGGAGAGTTGAAAGCCCGAATGGGCGCCCGGGGTCCCCCCCACTCCCACCCCCCCTCCCTCCCGCTCTCTCTTTCTTCCCTTCTCACCCCACCCCCACGCAGAAAAGAAACAGATGTTCCCGGAGATGGAAGCCCGAGAGCGAGAGCGGTCGCAAATGCAAAGACCGCCTCCTCTGGCCAAGGAGAGCTTGGGGGCGGGGCAGGCGCACCTCCAGCCCCTTGCACCCCTCCCTCCACCCCCACCCCTGCACCGCAGCTCTTGCTCCCATCGCTTTTATATCCGCATGGGGAAAACCGTTCCACAGTGTCTGGCATATAGTAGGTGCTCAGCTCTTGGTAGCCGTCAGACCGTGATGATTTGCACGAATGGGCTCTGGGCCCCCTGGAGGGCCAGAGAGCTCCATCCCCACTCTTCACTGTGGGGGACAGGAGCTGAATCCTTGCCAGCTGCCTGAGCATTGAGTCAGCCTCCACTACCCCTGCTCCTTCTGATCCCTCCTCCAGGGCTTCCAGGCCTTCCCACCCAGACCCACCTCACTGTCTCCCCGATAACACCTTTTACAGCGTTCCATCATTTCACCCTGTGAGCTGCAGGCATCTACCCATTATACAGACAAGGATACTGAGGCCGAGAGAGGCTAAGTGATGCGTCCAGACTTAACCTGGATAGCAAGGGACAGAGTCGGAACTTCGCCATGCCACAGTCACCTCCCAGGGACTCCTTCCCGCTGGCATGGGACTGCACTGACAGAGACTCCGTTCTGGGGCTAGCCAAAGTTCTAGAACCTCTCTAGCAACGACGCTAACAACTATTCAAGCCAGTTGTTGGGGACCCTCCTGGGGAGACCTGTCCTATAGGGAGAAGTGTGGGGTGCCCCCTCCCCACCCCTGAAAACGTACAGGACCTCGCTGCTCCTGGACCAGAGCCCCCCAGCCCCCTGCCTCGTGGCATCCGCCACAGCTTGCTCAGAATTCTCCCGCCTCTGGGCCGCCTTACTACGGCCCCGGAGACCAGGTGCCCAGCCCTCAGCCCCCTCCCCACTCTTGGCATATGGAGCCCCTGTCGGTGCGGGCCCTTTGTCCCCTCCTGGGCTGGCAGCTGGGCAGTAGGCAAAGAAAGGGGCTTGTGTCGTGCTGTGCTGCGTCATGGGGACAACGAGGGACTTTCCATTGTCTCTGGCAGCCAGTTCTGCCGCCAAGAGGGCTGAGGTCCTGGGAGCGTGTGCAGGGTGGTGGTAATGAGAGCAGCCGGGATGATGGAGGGGTGAGGTGGAGGAGGGGAGGAGCCAGACAACACAAATCTGCAGATGGACCAGGGCGTATGTAATCCCTGCTGGGGCTCTCGTTCCCGTCTCGTGACCTCCAGGCAGAAGTGGGGTCATCCAGAGCATGTGGGGGTTTTGGAAAATCAGGCAGACCTGAGTCCTCCCTTCCCCCCTTCTCCCCCCCCCCCCGACTCCATTTCTTGGGACAAACCCTCACTCCTTCTGCCCTAGTCTCTCAGCACTTACGGAGCAATAGCAGCAACAGCACTGAGGTGCAAACGTTCGGAACCGTCTCCTGACAGAGCGCCTGCTCCGCGGCTGGCATCGCTATAGTTCTGTGCATTGCAGCTCTTTCTCATGAGGGGCTGGATGCCATGCAGGACTTGTGGGTTCTGGAGATCAAGGGCATGTTGCCATTCCCATAGCTCAGACCCCTTGGGGCAAGGTCAACAACTTCCCATTTGCTCTAGCTGTGATGCGGGACACAGCTAGTCATCCCAGACTCGTTGGTGTTGGGTTCACCGGGTTTTCTTGCTGCAGCTTTACCGAAAGTATGTTGATAAAATTACTGCCTCCGTGTATCAGCCGGGCAGGGACGTGGCGACTTTATGGGGCCTTCTGAGCCGTTCATTAAAATCAGAGCGCATCTCGGGGCACCTGGGTGGCTCAGTCGGTTAAGCGTCCGACTTCAGCTCAGGTCATGATCTCACAGTTCGTGGGTTCGAGCCCCGCATCGGGCTCTGTGCTGACAGCCAGCTCGGAGCCTGGAGCCTGTTTTGGATTCTGTATCTCCCTCTCTCTCTGACCCTCCCCTGTTCATGCTGTCTCTCTCCCTCTCTCAGAAATAAACAAAACATTTAAAAAAAATTTTTTTTAAATAAAAAAAATCAGAGTGCATCTCTTCCAGAGAGTTCTAAGCATGTTCCCATCTGTCCTCTAAACATTGCAGGGAGCCTGGGGTGGGGGAGGGGCACACGATATTTATAGCTCCGCGATTCAGATCCAACCGGCAATCGCTGTTTTAATTCACAACCCAGACTCTTGTCTCGCGCTGATCCCCACTCCCCTACCCCTTAGGCAGTTGGACCCATGGTGGGGACACCAAAGTTATCGATGGTTTTAAGAAAAATCGAACATCTTGTACTTGTCGGGGAAGGCTACAGGGTAGTCGTGTGAAATGCAGAGCTTTTGTTGATATTTTTCTCATGCTCATTCTAAAACTGGGTGTTGGCTTTTATTCTGGATCACACGTGGGTGAGCACCCGCGCCCCTTCAGCGCCAGGAGCCTCCACAAGTCTGGCCCTGGCTTTGTCCCCGGTCACACAGTAAGTCAGAGGTAGAGCGAGATTGGAACTCAGTACATCCTGCGTGAACATCTGTTCTAACATGTAGGCTTGGTTACTATTCAGGTACAGCAAGGCCAGGAGATCAGATGACTGCCCTTGAAAAAAATGAATCATTTACAGTTCCTAAGAAGAGGGGACACATCACACCATGCAGGGCCATTCAGGAAAGCAGCAGGGTCCCCAGGGGACAGGCTTAGGCTAGTACAAATCAATTCAGTGGGCTCTGGGGCACGGGGCTGTCCCTGGTTGCCTGGAACCTGGCTCTGGGGTGATTAGGGACAGGGGACGGTGATGAAAGGGCACTCGCTAGCTCCAAAAATTGACCAGCACCTGGAGCCGTAGCCCCTGCCAGGTGTCAAAGCACCAGAAACACAGAAAATGAAAAGGCATGAACTGAACCCCCAAAACATTACATACTAAGCAGAAGAAGCCAGCCGCGCACCAGGCTCGTGTTATAGGATCCCACCTATAGGAAATGTCCCACGTAGGTGGACCCACAGGAATAGAAAGCAGATCAGTGGTTACTAGGAGTAGGGGCGGGGGAAGGACCGGCAAATGACCGCCGACGGGTACAGGGCGATGAAGGTGTTTTGGAACCATACAGAGTAACGCCCAGCACTGTGAATGTATGGAAAGCCATTCAATCTTGCACTTTAAGACGGTCAACTTGGTGTGCTGTGAAGTTCCCCTCAGTTAAAAAGGACTAGAACTCAGCCCTCCTGATCCACATCAGGCCCCCTTGGCAGTGAGGGGGGCAGAGGTGGCCACAGCCCAGGGCTTGGGAAATTCAAACCAGGGCGTCCGGCGCCTTGCAGCCCTGAGCGCACGGACCCGCCCCCGCAGGGCCCCTGACTCCTCCATTCTCTGTCCCCCCAGGGAAGCGACAGCGAGTACGAGACCGACCCGACCCACCAGAAGGCCCACTCTTTCGTCAACCACTACATCAGCGACCCCACCTACTACAACTCCTGGCGGAGGCAGCAGAAGGGGATCTCGCGGGCCCAGGCCTACAGCTACACGGAGAGCGACTCGGGCGAGCCCGACCACGCCACCGCCACCGTGGCCAAGAGCAGCGCCCAGCAGGGCGGCCTCTTCCGGCCCAAGGCCAGTCGGACCCCAACGCCCCAAAACCCCCCGAACCCCCCGAGTCAGCAGAGCACCCTCTACCGCCCCCCGAGCAGCCTCACCCCCGGCCCCCGGGCTCCTATAGCAGGATTTTCATCGTTCGTTTGACGTCGGAAGGGGGAAAAGAAAGAAAGAAAACACAGAACAGAACAGCACCAAACTCCCCATCCGCCCCTCCCCGCACTGCCTGCCAGAAAACAAAAACACCAAGAAACCAAGTCAACTTTTCACCTCCTGAGTTTATTTTTCCAGAGATTCCAGGGCCAGCAAAGACGGTGTTGAGAAAAAAAACCACCGGAGGAGGGCGTGTGTGTGGCCGACGGTTGGTGGGGTTCGCTGCTCCTTCACAAGGCTGCACAGAGCAGAGTCGGGGCTGCAGGGGCCCAGACTGGGCCTGGAGAGAGGGAGGGAGAGAAAGCTAAGGCCTGGACAGCTGCAAGTCAGCACGAGGGGGCGAGAAGCTTCTGGAAGCCCTGACAGCTGCCCCTCCCACCAGTGCTGGATGATACTGTGCAAGGCTGGGTGACGCTGAGGGCAAAGCTCACCTTCTCTCTCCACACCCCTCCTCCCCGCACCCATCCCACCCCTCCCCCTGCATCGCTGACAGGCCTCTGGGGGCCCAGCCCGTCCCCCTGGCCTGCTCCTCACGCTCCCCTCCCTTGTTCAACTTTTCCACCAAGCCTTTGGTTTACTTAGAAAAAGGAAAACATCTAAGGGGTGAGAGTGTGCCTAGCCAGTTCCTTGTTTCTTACATTCTCTTTTTATCGTGACTCCAGAGAAGAACTCCACCCCCGAACCCAGCCATTGCTTGACTTGAATTCACTTTCCTGAGCACAGACCAGGAGAGGTGAACCCGGGGGAACAGAGGTGCAGGGCACTGGCCAGGCCTCACTGGGACAATTGGACATGATGGAGCAAGTCAGGAATGTAAGAAGGAAGCTTAACTTCCCTCTTCCTTCCAATTCAGGTACCATCTGCGCCCTCCTTATAGGAAGAGGGAGAGGAAGGTGCTTAGGTAAGGAAGTTCAGCATGTACGGGGCTGGGGGGCTAGGAAGGGGTGAGGGATGGCCGTCTGGGCAGACACACCCCTTCCTCCTGAGACTGAGACGCACACACGCACACACGTCCCCCATGCACTTGCAAGGAGAAGGGTCTAAGGATCCTCCCCAAGAGAAATCCCTTTGGGTCCGAGCCACACGGCACTCCCAGATGTGTCCCTGTCACTCTCAACCCACAGCGATCCACGTCTAAAACACCCCCCACCCGCAAGCACAGGGGCCCGGAGGCCCAGAGACGTGGGCCAAGCCGCTGGTCTAGAGGCCAGAGCTCCCAGAGCGGACCCGACTGCCCAGCACCAGGTTTACAAACAGTCAAAGACCCACCCCCTGGGGCGCATCTTCCAGGCTCACCTCAGCCTGGCCCGGGACTCGGAGCAAGGAGGCGCCCCGTCCAAACTGGACGCAGCTCCCAAGATTCCCGGCCAGGAGGAGCAGGTCAGATGGGACCGAGGACGAGAATAGCTGACAGGAAGCAAAGCTTTGACACGCACACAATCCGCTCCAAGGAATGTTCTTTTAAAAAAGCCACTTCTAGTGGTCTGAATCTTCCTTTCAGCCCCAGGATGAAGGGATTGAGCGAGGAACTGTTCTGTCCGGTTCCCCAAGTGCCCTCAGCTGGCCCAGCCGCGTGGTTGGGGGGGTGGGGGGCTGGGCAGCGGCCTGTCGGGGAGGAGGTGGTCGTCAGGGACATGTTGGGTTTGGTTAGTGGGGCCTCGTAGCGGGGCCGGGTTGTCTAGGGGTGTTGAACGCAGGCCCCATCTTGGGGGTGATGAAAACAGGTAGGGGAGATCCGAGAGGGGAATTTGGGAAGCAAGCCAAGGAAAGTGAGGGTCTGCACTTGGCCCCAGCTCCCGGCCCACCCCCCACCCCCCGCCTCAGGTGTGTGGGATGGGAGCAGGGTTGGGGGCCTGGGGAAAGGACTCGCCTCCCAGACCCTCGGAAACACTGACAGATGTCCCAGCAGACGGGCCCGAACATCGGTTTCTCCACAAGAGTGTCTTGGGAGGGAGACGTCCCCTCCACCCCCATGAGGACGCAGGCCTGAGGTCTGAGGCCTGCCCTGTACGCATCTGGCATCTCCATGGCGACACCCGTGCAGCCACCCGCCTGTGATCTCCCGGCTTCCTCCTCCTCTTCATCTCAACCTCATCCTTTTCCTTATCTGCTGTGTTTAGCCATTTACAGAAGTTCCCAGTTTGCATTAGGGAATTCATTTAGTCCGGCCCAGTGAGGGATCTGGGAGCAGGGGGACGGGAGAAACAGGAGTGTGGAGCCGTGTGTGTGTGTGTGTGTGTGTGTGTGTGTGTGCGCGCGCACGCGCGTGCACACGCGTGCAGTGCACGAGGCCAGATTTCTTTTGCCTTTCACAGACTGCCTAGTGCACTGAGATGTGCGCCCTCCCCCTCTCCGTGTGCTCATTCACCCCCCACACTGACACACCCATGCACACCCAGCACAGTGCCGTGCACGCCTGGGCACATGCACACACAGGTATGCACAGATGTATGTTCACAAAGAGGCTTGTGATTCCTTCCCTTGGCTTGTCTGTCATTTGTGAGGCACAGGTGCGGGGCGGGGGGTCTCCCGCTGGAAGGTGGGAGTCAGAGGGTGAGGGCACTGTGCGAGCCGGAAGGCAGGCTGTGTCCACCGTGAACGTCCAGCCCTTAGTTCACGTCCACCCATCCGAAATGTCGCCCCACTGCTCCGTCCCCATCCGGAAGCCCAGGTCTCGGCCATGGAGCTCTAGATTTCTCAGAGGACACCTCCACCCTCGTTTACATATCTGCCGGGGCACCAGAGGCTCCCGACCACTGACCAGACACCCGGTCGCATTAGAAGGCTGTGCTGGGCACTGCCCGTGGGTAACAGGCAACCTTCCGGCTCCTGGGCCGACGATGCCAGGGCCCCTGTCTGTGTGTCCACCTGAAGCAGGTTCAGACCAGGACACCTCTGTGTCCTCTGGCTCTGCCTCGTCACGCCCTCTGGAAATCTGGTGTTGCACCCAGCCGCCCACGCTGGGCACCCAACACTGCCCTGTCCCCTCGTGGCCACGCCCCCAGCGTGCACGCCAGCTCTGCCCCCAGACTGCCAAGAAGAACCAAAACGCTGCTGGCTTCCGGAGCACCTTCCCAGCCCCCTCCCCACCCCACCCCCGCCTTGGGGCCCCAGGGAGCTTGCAAACCCAGGCTGCCCATCCTGTCCCCTCATCCGACACTGCCCCAATTCAGAGGAAACGCGGACATGTGGCTGCCCCGCCCAGAGGTCTCGAGGCCTTCCGTCTCTGCCCACACCTCCCTGGGCAGAGCTTTCAAAGGTGCCAGAGCCTCCCAGAGCCCACTCTGGGCAGGGGCTTCCCTCCCCTCCCCGTGGTGCACACGGTGTGAGGGGCTGGAGGACAGGAGCGGGGAGGGGGACCCGCCCCCAGCAGCAGCCCGATTTGAGTGCCTCTGTATGGTCCTGCCCACGGGCGACCCTGGCCACCACCGGAGCACAGATGCCCTCTTGGGACCACCCCCCTTCTCGTTTCCGTAAGAATAACCAAAAGCATTTAAACGTGTTACCTTTCTTTACACACATAGACTCCAAAAGCAAAAACCAACACAAATCTTTATTTTTTTGATTTAAAAGATATAATGAAAAATTGTGGGGAGACTATTCATTGTGGCAGGTGTCTATCTGTAAGAAAAAATATATATCTATATGTCCTATAGCTTGTTAGCAGGTTTATTTTTTAAATGAAAGGTAAGAAAGAAATTGATTTGAAATATATACCACGAGACATCCCATGGCCTGTCAAACTTGTTGGTATTTTATAAATAAACTTTTTTTTTTTTTTGGAGATCTGAAGCAACATTTATTCTTCTCCTTCCTGGAAAATAAGTGGCGACCCCTACCCCTATCAAGTTCAAGGTGTTTGTTTCTTTCACACTTTTAGGGTAAGGGCCACTCAGATTATGCCGGATTAGAGGCAAAATGGTAATGGTGGATAATACCAGTAATGACAATAGCTAACAGTTGTAGCATCTGCCCTCTGCCAGACACTGCTGTTACCACTTTCCATGGATGAACTTGGGAAATCCTCACGATAACACCACCTTCAGGAGAGAAGCTGGGTCAGGGAGAATTTAAGGGGCTTGCCCTTGAGAATTGGAAAAGCCGGAGTTGGTTCTAAAGCAATCTGGCTCTAGAGCCGTGGGCTGCCTCTGTGATATTTTAGGGCAAGTTCCTTACCTGTGTTCATTTTTTTTTATTTCTTTTTTTATACTGTTTACTTATTTAGAGAGAGTGTGTGTGTGTGTGTGTGCACGCGCGCACAAGGTGGGGGAGGGGCAGAGAGAGAGGGCGACAGAGGATCCGAAGTGGGCAGAGAGCCTGATACAGAGCTCTCACGAACCTCAAGATCATGAAGATCACGACAGGAGTTGAAGTCAGATGCTTAACCAATGGAGCCACCCAGCTCCCCCCACCGCCCCCCCCCACTACTGCCGTGTTTATTTTAATTCCTACCCAGCCGGCACCCCAGCCCCTAACACTGACCTAGTAAGACCCTATGTGGTGTTTGGTGGAACTGACCTAGTTCAGCCAGCCAGGTTTGGAGCGAGGGTTTGCATCACTGGATTTATGAATACGGTGGTATTTACATGATACCACGTTTCTCTCACATACATTTAGTCAGATTCAAACAGGAGAAAGAGAATGAAGGGAAAAATGATTTTAACTGTTCATGTAATGCCACTTGACGAGTTACCACTTACTTAAATAGTCTGCATTACTGTATAACGTACATCAGACATTCGTACAAGAGGCTGTTCAGCTCAACACAATTAAAGCAGGGAATTTAAAATATACAAAAATATACTCGAAGATGCTTTATTTTTACTTAAAACACAGATGTAAATTCATTCACCAATCTGTTAATGTTGGGCCGTAGCGTTTTTCTTTTTTTAAGCACGGTCTCCACGCTCTCTTGTCTTTCTTACATAGAGCACAGCTATCATGCATGGGCAGTGAATTCTAGTCTGGTTCTTTAAAACAAAGCAAAAGGGGGCATCTGGGTGGCTCAGTCGGTGAAGCGTCAGACTCTCCGGATTTCCGCTCAGGTCATGATCTCGCGGTTGGTGAGTTTGAGCCCCGCATCGGGCTCTGCGCTGACAGTGCGGAGCCTGCCTGAGATTCTCTTTCTCTCTCTCTCTCTCTCTCTCTCTCTGCTCCTCCCCCACTCACTCTCACTCTCTTTCTCTCTCTCAAAAATAAATAACCATTTAATAAATGAAAACTAAAGTAAAGCAAAAGTGTATAGAAATTATGGATTGAGGACTTGCAGTTTCCAGTCCTGCGCATAGGGAGCTTGAAAGTTGCCGCTCCATTTTAACAAGTGAAAAGTCAAACGGAAGAAGAAGGAGCTTTAAGAGCTCCGTAAGAGATGTGGATTCCCAGGGCAAGCCACTGCCCCCAAAACTGCAGAGACAGGCAACTACAGAGAATCTCTGCCACAAAGTGCCGACTGATATAAAAGCAGAATCCTAGATTTTATTAACTTTTCTATAGTTTTTGTCCATGACTAATGCAGCACACACTTTTACGTTTCCCCCTTTCTTTTATCAAAGCATTCAGTGCAACTTTCAAAGAAATAACTATTCTTTTGCACCCTTAGCCACTCCATCATATTTAATTAAATTATGGAATTATGGGGTGCCTGGGTGGCTCAGTTGTTTAAGTGTCCAACTTTGGCTCAGGCCATGATCTCGCAGTTCGTGAGTTTGAGCCCGGCATCGGGCTCTGTGCTGACAGCTCAGAGCCTGGAGCCCGCTTCAGACTGTCTCCCTTTATCTCTGCCCCTCCCCCGCTCACTGTCTCTCTCTGTCTCTCAAAAATTAATACACGAAAAAAAAACTTTTTAATGTTTTACTAAATCATGGAATTACCATAAAAAGTACAACTGGCATAAACAAGTTTGGGAACAGTGAGGATTGATTGGTTATAAACCTACAACTTGATTCAGTAAGAGCAGAAATACATGGGCATTGCAGAAAGCAGACCATTATTAGCCTTCAGAACTCCAGGAATTGTGGGGTTTTTCTGTTTTGCAGAGAGCCTATAGGGAATCCGTTAACATGGCTAGTTGATTAAGTGGAAGTCAGATGAGAGAGATCCCATGTATATTACAGTACAAACTATGCACACTGAAATTTAGGACCAATTTTCAAGATGATTAAGGGATTTTCAAAGGTAATTTGGACTATGCACAGTCTTTATTTTACACGTAATTTGGACCCCAACCCCCACATTGGATGCAGCTCCACTAATGAGGTTGTTTGGGTAGATGGTAATACTGTGGGAGGCATTCTACAAACTGGAGTCACATTTGAAAGGAAGGGCTTTGAGCACCAAAAAAGCGTGTCTTTGCTGGTGGCATGTTTATTCGAGACCCAGGAGATGTCTCATTGTAATCCTTAATTCCCAAATTCTTCCTCATTCATTTCTAATCCCAGACTGGCTCTCTCTATCCGTAGCCGGTGAGTGGGGAATTTGGCTGTCTCCAGCTCCATTATCAAAAACAATGCCGGGGCGCCTGCGGGGGGGGGGGGGGGCTCAGTCAGTTGGGCGTCCAACTTCGGCTCAGGTCACGGTCTCGCAGTCTGTGGGTTCGAGCCCCGTGTCTGGCTCTGTGCTGACAGCTCAGAGCCTGGAGCCTGCTTCGGATTCTGTGTCTCCTCTCTGTCTGCACCTCCCCGGCTCATTCTCTCTCTCTCTCAAAATAAATAAACATTACAAAAACAATGCCTACCTCCACCCGCTCAAAAAATGAGGGAGGTAAACCTGGTAAGAAGAAAGGAAGGAGGGGAAGGAAAGGTGTTTTCCAAAGCGAAGGAGATATGGTGAAAGGCCATATACTGGCTTAGATTATGCACAGTTCTCCTTTCTACTGAGAAAAGATAACCTCACCTGGAAAATGTCAGCACTCAGTGGAGTTTCTTAAAGCTCCCAGAGTGAGTAAATGGGAAAAGCACTTTGGGTTGGGGAGGTTAGCTAAGGAGAACACGGGGTTGGCAGCCCTGGGTTCCCAGAAATTTCAGCCTAAACTTGAACTTGAGCTCAACCTTTACCAGCTTCCACTACCTCATCCGTGGCATAGGTGCAACTTCTGCCTCTTCCAGCATCAGATTCCTCGAATGAAGGGTAGGGAAATAACCTCTTGGACAGAGGTGGCCTCCGGAGATGTCCCCGGCCCCCAAGCAGCCCCCTATCCCAGCTTCTCTCTCCAGAACTTTCAGAAATACATTTTTTTCGATTTGCCGATCTTACTGGCAAAGCACCTTGGCAATGGGACTTGGCTACAGTCAACAGGTGCAGAATGCAGCTGCCCTCTTTCTTTTCAGCATTCTAGTCTCTGGCAGGGAAGAGGCCCTGAAGCATTGGGCTCTGGAGGTTATGGGTTGTGAAGGGTGTTCTGTTAAGGTGCAGTGTAGGAAGGTAGGGAGGAAATGAGACTTGGGTGGGGCTGAGGAATCCGCTCCAGGTTGATTCCAGCAGCCCCAAGATGGGCTGCCCCCCCCCACCCCAAGCTCTCCAGCCCGTACTGCACCCACCCTTCTCGAATTGCTGGCCCTGACAGGCTCAAGGAAATCCAGGAGACTGTACGACTTCCCTCTTGGGGGCTGCTGGGGCTCTATCAAGCCAATGGCTCAGAAGCCAAGCAGGGATTAGGAATAGAAACAGAAATAACTAGTGTTTGACTCACTTTCCTCCCAACAGTGACCATCCAAGTCATCCAGGCTCTTTGGGTTGGGGTTTTATTACTACTCGGGGAGAGCGTCAGCCAGGGCAGGGTTACCCCAGGTGACACAGGGGTCAAAGCCCAAAGAACACCACCCGTTGCTCTGGAGGGGTGCAGTGACACCCTCAGCATGATCCTTCTGGAATCTGCAGCCCTGAAGGCTGGCTACACAGACACGGGTCCAATCTAGGACCAGCCTGACTGAACAGGAAGGTTCCTCTTCTTGACCTGCATTACGCTTGGTGCTGCAGGGCTCTGGGGGTGGGCTCGCTGCACCTCCCCTCTGCTCCAGGTGCCCTCAGCAACATGGCTTTGAACGGTTGAGATGAATAGGGTCCTGCTTTGCACCTATTGTCCTGATGTGATTATTAGCAATGATCCCTTTCACTTTGTTTCTTGTTTTAAATGATTATTTATTTTGAGAGAGAGAGAGAGGGAGGGAGAGGGGAAGGGAGAGAAAGAGAGAGAGAGAGAGAGAGAGAGAATCCAAGCAGCCTCCTCACTGTCAGTGCAGAAGCCCACATGGGGCTCCACCCCATGAACCGTGAGACAATGACCTGAGCCAAAATCAAGAGTCAAACGCTTAAGCTACTTAGCCACCCAGGCGCCCTCTGACTTTGCTTCCTAATCATCGGGTCCCCGCACCCCTACTGACGAGTGATACCTGACAGCCAGGCAGGGCCCAGCCTCCAGTCCCTCCTACAGTCAGACCCTTAGGCTGCCATGTTGAAGGTCTGGGAGAACGGAAGGGACCATCTCCTGGACACGAACTGTGAGTTGGGAGGAGGGGTTGGCATTAACCACCAATGGGTCCGGTTTCTTCCAGTGCTGTGTCTCCCGCTCGGTTCCACAGCGGCCAGGATGGGACACCGTGACCCCAGATTCAGAGGGAAGCTCTTCCCTCTTGTTTCTGTCTCAGACTCTACGTCCTGACACTTGAGGGTTGGTGCTGTCCTCAGTCCGGTTCTCGCCACCAGGGACTCTGGGACACTTGCATTCATGTCTACAGGACACTGCCCTGTCTGGCCTGTTCTGATAGTGCAGGTCTTGTTAAGAGCTGCCTAAGAGAACAAGAAACACCTACTCTTTGTATAGGGTCTTTCCCTATACAGAGATCCTACCCCCATCTCTACTCTTACTCCCCGAGACTGACCCATTGTTTGTGACACTGGGTAGAAACTTGGGGGAAATCCGTGCTGGTTCTAGGCTGTCTTCAGGAATCGTGTTGGTCAGCGTAGTTGATGTAGCAGAAAACCCAGGCTGTGGCTATAGGAACAGAGGAAACTGGGTTCAAGTAAGGGTCGCCGGATAAAACACAAACCAAAATTTACATGGGATGTGTTTATCCCACACCACATAATTTGCTGTGATCTGAACTTCAGAGTTCACTGGGCATCCTCTATTTTTGTTCGCCGCCACAAATCCTAACTCCACACCAGAGGCGAGTGCTCCTACAAAATCTTTCGGAACCTCGGTGTCCTTTTCAAGAAAATGGGGGGTGCCAAAAGCGGCTCTGTATCCCCCACCGAAAGGTGCGTGGTTATCCGAAGGAAGATTACATGAGAACTCAATTTGTAAGCCCTAACACCATTCGACGCATGCAAGAGATTACTGCTATTGTTCAAGGATAAAGTGACACTCACGTGGAATCCACTAAGAGCTTCTGGGTTTGGGCACAATTCAGGCTCGATCCATCCCAGTTTCCAATCCCTTGATAAAAACGTGCTCTACCTGCTTTAGGGCTCATCCTAGCTGGAAATCACATCAGTAGAAAACTGATGGAGAAGGGCTAAGCCTGCCTTTCAGAGCCTATCAGTCACGCCGGAAAGCACTCAGATCCGGACCATTTGAGGAAAGTTCCATAGGGTTGTGATCAAGTGCTGACGGACTACAAAGAACACCCTACACCCTAGGACCCAAAGCGAGGAGCAGCTGGCGCCTACCCCAGGCCTGAACAGGCAAGCGGAGGAGGAGCTTCCTGGAACCCGCAGACAGAGAAGGCTGGATGGAGAGGAAGATGTCACCCGGGAGGCCAGTCGGGAGGCGGAGAAGCACCATCTCCCACACTGGGCCTGGCTCTCCTTCTATCCTCCGGTCTCCCGCCTGGGCTCCTGATGGTCCAAATTCAGCAGGAAGTCAGAGGGCCCAGGAGCGCAGTCCACACAGGTCAGCCTCCCCCAGGGGCCCAGAGCGAGGGGGACAGGAAGGTCACGTGGGTGCCAGCAGGCCCACAGCAGTGCTTACATGTGTGTCTTCTGATGTCAAAGTCCCCACAGAGTTCCACTCTTACTCTTTTCTGGCTGTTGATAGAGTGGAATTCGGCCCCCAGAGGCATGCTGGGAGCTTCCACCAGAACAGGTGGAAGTTTCTGGTGTATTCGAGAATTTGAAAGCTCTTTGGCTTTCTGTCGCCTGCGATCTCCTGGGCCATCTAGAGCTGCAGGACAATGACAGCAGCTGACCTTTGCTGACCACATACCACACCCCGCACGAAGCTGCATCTAGTTAATCCGCACAGCAGCCCCATGATGCAGGAATTTCACCTCCTCCCCATTTATCAGAGAGGGACACATAGACACGGAAAGGGGAGGGGATCCGCTGGGTTAAGGGCCAGCACCAGAGCTGGACACCAGGTCTGCCGGGCTTCCCTGGCCGCCCCCCTTCCATCTTAACCACCAAGCAGCCTGCAGCCGGGGGCTCAGACACCACTGGGTGTTCTGGAAGCCTCCACATTCTGGGTGGACGTAGGCCAGGCAGGAAACATTGTTTCTGGATGACGATGTTCACCGAGGTGGACAAACGTTTTCCCTAAAGGGCCAGATGGTAAATATTTAGGGCTTTTTGGGGTACGTGGAGCCTGTCCTTGCAACGGAGCAGCCAAAGATGATACACGAATGACTGTGAGGCTGTGTTCCAATCAAGTTTTGCTTATGGACACTGAGATTCGAACTTTATATAATTTTCACATGTAATGCAATATCACTCTGGGTTTTAGTCTTTCTGAATCATTTAAATATGTAAAAATCAGGGGCACCTGGGTGGCTCAGCCAGTTAAGCGTCCAACTTCAGCTCGGGTCATGATTTCACAGTTCGAGGCTTTGTGCTGACAGCTAGCTCAGAGCCTGGAGCCTGCTTCGTGTTCTGTGTCTCCCTCTCTCTCTGCCCCTCCCCTGCTTATGCTCTATCTCTCCCTGTCTCTCAAAATAAATAAACATTAAAAAACTTAAAAAAAAAAAAAAGAAGAAGAAGAGGAGAGGACACGGAGAGACACACAGAGAGAAGACCATGGGACATAGACGCAGAGATCAGAGTGTGCATCTAGGAGCCAAGGGACACCACGGACTGCAGGGGCCACCAGACGCTGGGAGAGGCAAGGAAGGAGCCCCCACCCCCACCCCAGAGCCTTCAGAGGGAGTGTGGTCCTGCCGACACCTTGAGTTTGGACTTCCAGCCACCAGAACGGGAGAGAATAAAATTGTGTTGGTCTCTGCCACTCAGTCTGTGGTAGTCTGTTATGACAGCCCTGGGGAAGGAGCTCTCCTGGGGATTCCAGTGTGTGTGTTTTATCTTGGAGGGTTGAGGTTCAAGAGACTCACATAGGCCGACAGCGTCCCAGGGCCAGGCCCCTCCCGGACCTCAGGCCTCCCTTCCGCTGCTTCCCCCAACCATCTTAGCTTTCTGCAGAAAAGTGCCAGCCGGGGGTGCCTGGGTGGCTTAGTCGGTTAAGCATCCGACTTTCGCTTAGGTCATGATCTCGCGGTTCGTGGGTTCGAGCCCCGCGTCGGGCTCTGTGCTGACTGCCAGCTCAGAGCCTGGAGCCTGTTTCAGCCTGTGACTCCCTCTCTCTCTGACCCTCCCCTGCTCACGCTGTCTCTCTCTCTCTCCTAGAAATAAATAAAACATAAAAAAAAAGAAAAAAGAAAAGTGCCAGCCGGCCCGGAATTAAATTGGCAGCTCTGGGATGCTTGTTTTTGCATTTCTCCCCAACCTCCCGGCTTCTTAAATTGTTTCCACCTCCCAGCAAGAGCCAAATAACAGTCATTCCCTGAGGTCAGGAAAAACCCTCACCCGCCACCAACCTGCAAAATATCAATCACAGATGCTGATGACCAGAACGCTGGGGGCCCCTCTCCGTCTGTGGCCATTGCTGGGTAAGTGCAGAGGGAGCAGCAGGATCTACCTGCTTTTGGGGGCCTGGCACGGTGCCTGGTATGGGGGGGCCACACACCCTTGCAAGGCAAGGCACCACTGTCCCCCACTTCTGCTAGGACAAAGCAGTACATCCCCAGATGGAAGAAGCCCACAGGCAGTAATAGGAACAATATAGGAACAACAGCTCAAGCCTTGCCGAACACTTTCACAGGCACTTTGCATAAATTAACTCATTCTTACAAAGGCAGGAGCTGAAACACAGAGAGGCCTGGTAACCTGCCCAAAGTGACAGGGCCGGGGCCCCCAGTGATATCCCCAATGCTCAGGACCGCACCGGCCAAAACGCCACGTGCCCCAGCCTGAAGAGAACTGCCACACTCCCGCGTGAGACCCGGCGCTGATGCCTGTTCCGACTCCCAGGCCTGGACGGCTTCCATTCCACTGACTCTTCCGCACAGAAAATTATTGCTCAAGTTCAAGGCTCCTGGGATGACATTGAAATACAGCTGGCAGTCTTGTCATTGTTTACTCTGGTGGCACGTATGGCAAAGGGATTTGGCCAATAGCAGGGAAGATCCGGAGGGCTCTAGAAAACGGATGGGAATGGTAGGAAGTCAGAGAAGCCACCTCAGAATTATTCCCCGGTGGGTCCTCATTTCTTGGAAGGAAACCGGTGGGGGGCGGGGCCGATCCGTGGGGGCGGGGCCGGCGGAACAAGACCACATCTGTTTGCAGTTTTCCAGCTCGCCTCTCTCTACGTCTCCTCGCCTGGCGCTCTGTAATCAGCCAGCTGTCTGTGCTTGTCCGGCCTCAACCTCCTGCCTAGACCCGTCCTGCAGACACCAGGCCCTGAATCACAGGCCGGCTCCTTTCTGTGGCCTCTGTCAGCTCTCGGGATGAGGAGGAGAGGTGTTTCTTTCATGAGCCATGACTTCACCTGGGGCTGGGGGAGTTGCCAGGGTCCTGCCCCAGGGAGCCTCCTCTGCACCGCCTGGACTGGGGGCAGGGAGGGAGGGAGCACTCTCAGGGCCCCTGGAGCGGGCATCAAGGACGCACAGGAGAAAAGCAGGCCGACTGTAAGGGACGCACACCTATGCTCAGGAAGTGGGTCAGCTCAGAGCCCGCTGCCTCCCAGGAGGCTATGACTGGGAGGGGGTGAGGTTGGGGGGAGAGCCCAGTGCTCCAGGCTCTTCTGATTCTTCAAGAACCAGAAATCTCAATTGTATGTGAATCCCCTTATGCTTAAACACTACATATACACAGTAAGCTTGGCTGCGGTGCTGTGGCTGGTCACGTCTTCCCAAAATGATCGCAACAGATTTCCCACCTCACTTCACTCCTCTTATAACATAACTTCCACATCCCTCCATCCAATGATGGAGCCAATGGTCCCTCCCCTTGAACCTGGGTGCGAAGGGAATGTGACCAGCAGAAGGGAGGCTATGTGACTTTCAAGATCATTGTTATGCGGTGAATTGTGCCACCCCAAGGATGTCCCCAAGGCCTACCCCCCAAGGACGTTTGGATGTGACCTTCTTTAAAAACAGAGTCTCCACAGATGACCGGGTTAAGAAGAGGTGGGTTCTAATCCAAGAAGTTCGGCGTCCGTATAAAAAGGGGAAATGGACACAGAGACAGATACGCATGGAAGGAAGAGAGTGTAGAGATGAAGGAAGAGGGCCAGGGAAAGACAGAGGATTAGGGTGATGGATCTACAAGCCGAGGGATGCCTGAGTCCACCAGAAGCTAAGACAGAGCATGGAAGACGTCTCCCTCATAGCCTCAGAAGGAACCAGCCCTGCTGATGGCTTGATTTTGACATTCCAGCCTCCAGAACTATGGGAGAACGAATTTCTATTAAGTCACCACTCTGCGGTAGTTTGTTATGACAGCCTAGGAGACCAGTACAGTCATAAAAGGTCATATAGTTTCTGTCTGGTTCTCTTGGGACACGTGATCTTGGCACCTGGCTGCCATCTTGTGAGGAAGCCCAAACTATCCCACATGGAGAAGCCATACAGAGGTGTCCTGGCTGATAGCCAGCATTAACCACCAGGGTCAAGGTGACTCAGTCTGATGCCAGCCCCTAGCCACTGAGTCATACCACTCATAGTCTCCCCCCCCCGCCCCCGCTGCCTTAAATCTTCCCAACTTCGACCTCTTACATCATGAAACAGAAACTAGCCATTCTTTACATGCAGGTTCTGAATTCCCGAGACCCACAGAATCCAGAAGCATAATGAAATGGCTGCTTGGAAGGAGTTTGTTTGGCAGTAACAGCAACTGGGACAGCTGTGCACGTCAAACTGGATATATCTTCAGGCTGCGTCCAACCCACAGGCCACCAGGTTGCCTTTGGATAAGACCACAGGCTGCCTGTGGGCTCTGCGAGGCTGAAAAGCTGTCTAACCTGGAGCCATGCCTTCTCCCCACCCTTGGGGAAAGGGACAATGACATGAAATGAAAAGGATAGGAAAGATGGGCACGAGCTAGGCTGCTGGGACAGTACCATCTGGGTGGGGATGCGGTGTGTGCAAGAAGTCACCCTCAACTAGCAAAGATCCCACATCAAGAGTCCAGGCTCCAAGAGACACTGCTTGTCAGACTATGTAGAAAAGAGATCTCTGGGAAATATCTGCAGCCCCATGGATGTGTAGCCTCATAGGGCTTTCAGGAGATCCAATGAGCTAATAGACACAAAACGCCCGGAAAGAGTGCCTGGATTCTTATGGAAACTGACTTGTCCTGGGGTCTTCCTGTTGTTTTGATTGGTGTTGTAATTTTTCAGTGTTCTAAGGCCTTGGGGTCTCCCAGAAGAGCCTCAAGAGGTAAAGCAGGTGGGCTCTGGGAGCCTGGTCCCACTTCAAGTTCAGTAGGACCGCCCCGACCTGTTTTGTGTCTTGTCCAGTTTCATTTGAGGAGTAGAGACAAGGACTCCCTGCTTACAAAAATAAAATCTTTGAAAGCCACCCATGCGGCAAACCCAGCGCTAGCCGGGGGTTACAGGGGCTCATTCCTGTCCCATGTCCTGCTAGTAGCAGGCTGTGTGACCTTGGAAAATCACTTCACCCCTCTGGATTTTATTGTCTGCCCTGCAAAGCGAGTGGCCTGGGTGATGGCCCACATTCTGTCATCTGCCCTAAAGTAGCCAAACTATGTGCTCGGAAAGACAGAAAAATAGTCTCTTGTGCAAATTTCCATGCAATTCATTTGTTTAATTACAAGGCTCATATGCCTTCCCATGCAGCTCTCTGTTATCTTCTGATGGCCTTGCCTGAGCAGAGTTTGCTTTGCCGGAGGAATCCCTGGATGTCACTCAGCCAGGATCTCATCTGCTACCCAGAAGCGCCTCTGGTCTGGGCCTGGGGCAGTCTGCTGTCTGAAGCTGAGTTCCCCTGCTGGCTCTCCTGACAAGTCCACTGCCTCCAACCACAACTGGCTTGTACGGAGGGCTTGGGGAGAGGAGAAAGCCAGCGTCCTGCGGCATCAAGCCATCAAGCTGGGAAGTGTAAATTAGCCTTGACATCAGGCTAGGATGGGTTATTGTTATGACTCGAAGGCTCTGCAGGACCCGAGGAAGGACACGCGCACTCACACGCACACGCGCATAGACACACGTGCGCACGTGCATGACTTACAGGAAACTAAAGGATGCTGGAGAAAACCAACCCAATTCTGTGGCCACAACGAGGGGCTCTGGTAATTCCAAGGTGCCATAAACACCTTTTCTGGCACCTCTGCCTCATTCTCCCCACAAGGAGAAGAGACACAATTCCACTCTTGCAGCTCCTTGGCAGCCATGGGCTCAAGACGCAATCACACCGGCTTGAATTTGGGGACGGATTCAAGAGGGTGAGACAGACGTCCCTTAAAGCCTGTTTCTTCCAGAGGATCTTGCTTCTGCGTGTCCCGGGAGGGAGCGGGGTGGCCGGGAGAGCATAGGGAAAGCCTGGGGTCAGACAGAAGTACGCGAAGCATCAGGTCAGCCCCGGGCATCTGGGATCTGGAGGGCTCAGTACAAAGGGAGGGAAGGAGGTAGAGTGCCCCAGTGAAAGGTGCAGGCCCCGGGACCTCCTGCTTTGAGGGGGCTGTCCCTTTAAGCGCTTGGAACGTGTGGGGTGATGTGTCACATCACATCGGGTCAGAGAGGACGCTGTGTGACGCTTTCAGCTCCGGTCATCTCCTCTTCGCCCCCCCGGCCCCCCCACCCCCACCCCCGGGGCCATGCACAGAGCTCCAGGAAGGGATTTAATTGGGGTCTTTGGTGTGGATGTGGGCTGGTGGAGACAGGGCAACAGAGGCGAGGGCGGACATGGCTGGGGCCTCCTAAGAACGGCCTCGAGTCAGTCCTTGAGATGAAGAAGAACCTTCCCGGGGAAGATAGGAGTGTCTGCAAACATGGTACCCACTCTCCCTTCCCTTGCCTGCCGTGGCCCAGTGTAGTTGGTGAGGTCACCAAAGCTGCCTCCTTTCCTGCTGTCTTGTGGTTTTGTGGCTGGAACCGTGGGTCTCAGAGCTCCACAGCTTAGGGTCTTTTTCAATCTAGGATCTGGACTTACTAGGAGTGGAATCGTGGGCAGGTTCCTAAGCCTTTTCTGATCTTAATCTGAAAAATGGGAGTAAAAGCACTACTTCGTAGGACCGAGATATAAAATTCTTTTTTTTTTTTTTTTAACATTTATTCACTGTTGAGAGAGAGAAATAGAGTGCAAGTGGGAGAGGAGCAGAGAGAGAAGGAGACACAGAATCTGAAACAGGCTCCAGGCTCTGAGCTAGCTGTCAGCACAGAGCCTGACGTGGGGCTCGAACCCACGAACTGTGAGATCATGACCCGAGCCGAAGTCGGACGCTTAACCGACTGAGCCACCCAGGCGCCCCAGGAAACCTTATTTTTAAAAATTACTATTCTCTCTAGAAATGTAATTCAGTGCTAATAAATAAGATTTGAATGATGTGGGCTGAACCTCATTTTGCCAGCGAGCTGCCCACCTGTCTACTCCGTCCTCCTTCATTTTTACCTATTGTAGGCATTCATCTCCNGTAGAATTTAATCTCAGTTCTGATTTTAAAGCCTATGCCCTGATTTTCCTTTGTATTACTCTACTTGCCCTTATTTCATTAAAATTTTTTTTCAATGTTTTATTTATTTTTGAGAGAGAGATAGAGAAAGCATGAGCAGGGAAGGGTCAGAGAGAGAGTGAGTTACAGAATCTTAAGACAGGCTCCAGGCTCTGAGCTAGCTGTCAGCACAGAGCCTGACGTGGGGCTCGAACCCACGAACTGTGAGATCATGACCTGAGCCGAAGTCGGACGCTTAAGCGACTGAGCCACCCAGGCGCCCCCGAGATATAGAATTCTTAACTCAGAATCAAGTACTCAGCAGGTGACAGCGACCTTGTCTTTTCTAAGGGCCCCTCTTAGGCCACATTTGCTTCTGATTTGGGCTTTTGGGGAGGAGACCAGCCTTTTCTGAGCGTGGACAAAAGCTCTTTTCTCACCCCGGTTGCTTTTCCTTCCATCTTTTCAGGGGCCCACGAGGGTTTCTGGTTATCAGGGGCTGCCCTCCAGCAGAGCTGGGTCTCTGCCCACCCCTCCCCAGAGACAATGACAGAGAACTCTGGGCGAGCCCCTCCACCCGCACCCAAGCCTGAGAGACTCCTTTATCAGAAGTCTAGGACTGTCTCTTGCAGATAATGCTATTCCTTTTTTTTTTTTTCTGTTAGCTCAATTCTGGGAAACACTCACAAAAATGGGCCCCCTCTGTGCCCAACAGGGAGACACTCAGGAACACACTTGTTCCAAAAAGTCTAACTCGAGCCCTTAATTTTGAGACCGGCCTGCGTCCACATCACGTGCTCTTGTGTGGCCCCGGCCTGACGCTGAACCCTGGCCTGCACTTTCTACCAGCCTCATGCCAGCTCCATGAGGTGGGTACCCACATGCCCTCTACTTACCGATAAGCAAACTGAGCCCCAGGAACTCAAGTGACTTCTTTCCGGTCATACAGTGACAGTAGGGACCTGAACCCAGACAGTCCGGCCTCACGGATCTGCGTTTCCAATCCTGACCTGCACGCGCTTAGAGCTCCATGAGGAGACCTCTGCTCACAGGCGAGGCTGGGCTTTCTTGCTCGTCCTGGGGGTCGAAGCTTCAGAAATCTGGGGGCCACCCGAAGCATTTTTTCCCCTGCTCTGGGACTCGCTATCTTTAGCTGAAATCTATGCTAATTTTTTGAGGACCCCAGAACCCTGACTGTATCTTTCTTGCCCATCCTTTTCTCCGTCCCAGATAAACGAGATAGTCAGTATCATCTCCCCCCTTCCTGGAAATGTCCCAGCTCAGTGGTCAGGGGCAGAGTGTTAATAACTCGCTGATGCACAGTGACAGATAGGACCCCTAAGTGGTGGTTGAAGGAGGGGCTGTGCTGTCTTTTTCCCCCGGCAGAAGGATAGAGGAGGGGGAATCACAGTACCCAGAGACCTAAAGTCTGATTTAGCACCAATAATAGAAACCAGGGTCCCTTACATTGGACTTGACAGTTCACAAAGCAGGGTCACACGTTTGTCTCCTTCCATCCTTCTGACAGCCTCCTGCGGGGCTGGATTGTCACCACGCCCTCCCTACAGATGGGACCCAAAGAGACTAAATGACTTCCCCAAGGTCACACAACCCAGATGTTCTGCCCCCACATCCGGACTCATTTCCAGTAAATTCCATGGGTTCTCTGCTCTGTCTCCACCCCTTGACCCACCTCATCACCTTCTTCAGGTCCAGCTCAACTATACTGTCGCCTCCTCCCTGTCACCTAGCCTGGTGAGCTGTAGGTCTCCCTCGCCAAGGAAGGCCAGGGCGCCTGAGACACAGCGGGTCTCCCTCAGCCCCTCAGCCCTGGGAGGATGCCTGACCCTGTGGATGGCCCCGCAAGGTCACTGAGGAGCTCACGGAACAGAGCCCAGTTTGAGGCTGGGGTCGCAAGCGGGGGGAAGGGAGGGGCAAAGGCTCTGGACTCTGCTCATTCATTCACCCGGCCAATGTACTGTGTGCCACCCCAGCGTGGTCCACCACCAACCAGACACCGCCTGTCCCCAGGAGCCTGTGGGAATGAACTGCTGTTTTACTCCCCGGTATCCTGACTGCCCCCAAGTCCCGATGTGGGTTAAATCCCTCAGAAGGACGTTCATGCACCTGGAGCCTGGGGCAAAAAAGCCACCACCCCAATGGCAGGCCTTTCCCCACGGTGGTGGAGGGCTGGCCCTGACCGCAGGCTCTCTGCCAATAGCCTGGTATCCTGGGGATTTTCCCAGGCTGCACAGCAGAGGTTACCCGGGCCTGTGAAAGGGCTTCAGGTGCTTCCCTCGAGCAGGAAACCGAGGCATGAAAGAGCCCCTGGCTATCAGGGTGGGCACGAATAGCCAAGGGTGGGCAGGGCCTCAGATCCTCAAGGCTCCATCCCAAACTGTGCTGACATCAGGCCCTGGTGACACCTGGGCCATCTTGGCTAACCTCAGTGGGGGGGGGGGGGGGGGGGGGGGGGGGGGGTGGAGGATGGTGAGGGGACTCAGGATAGAGCTGGGAAACCATAGATCGGGTCATTCCGGACAGTAGAATGACCCATCCAGAGTCATACTTTACGGCAAAGCTGACTAGGTGACCTCTCTACAAGGAACTAGGATTAACCCCCCCCTAAGGTAATAGACCCTCAAGGCCGGGGCAAAATAATAGGAACTAAGACGCCCAGAACCCAGTGTTGACAAAGCAGGGAGGTGTGAGTCTGGGAGGGGTAGGTACCCTGGGGAGCAGGGCTAGGGCAGGCCCCTGCAGCTTAAGATCACATATGCCCATCCCCCCAGGGCAGGCCCCAGCAGTTTCCACAGGCAGAAACATGCGCCCAGGCCTAAAGGCTTATAGGTCAAGTTATAGCAGAGGTGCAGTTAAGACCTCAAATCCCTCTCCAAAGTCAGGGGCTTAGAGCTCGCCAGAAATTTCAAGGTCGATGTTCAAGAGGCAAGTTTCTCGTTTTGTTAATTTCCTCTGCTTACTCAATAGGCCGCTCTAGTCTGAAAGGTCAGAGCAAAACTTAGCCTCAGCAGATACTTGGGAGGCAGAAGCCCCTGAAAATTCACAGAGAAAAGTAACACTATTTCAATCAAGGCTCTCTTCCAGGCAGGGTTCTAGCAAAGCAGACCGGATCACCATCTAGAAGCACCCACTGAGCTCCATCCCGGGACATTCTGAGGGCAGGGTTGTGTTTTACACATCTTTGCCCCAAAGGCAAACAACACTCGATGGTTAAAAGTTTGAGGAAGGAGCCTTCCTGCAGAGCACTGAATTTGGATAAGGAGGGGCAGAATTACAAAGAGTGAGGACTTTGTCCTGGAGGTATGCTTAATTGACGTGTAATCTAACTGGGAAGGCCAAACCCCAGCCTCCTGCAAAAAGAACAAATTACTAAACAGCTAGCCCTAACGGACAAAATAGTGTGTTAAAACTGCAGGGAAGAAGGGGCAGGGTGCGGTGCCTCAGCAAACTAGGTTAAGTTTTCTCCAGACAGACAAGGTTGAGCTGTGGTTTCAGAAGGATCTGGAATGCCAGCAACGTGGGGTAAAGCAGGAGCCTAAAGGGGTCCCCCAAGGGGGTCCCACTGAAAGTCAAGAGTCTGGGACCTGCACACCACCTCTGCCTGACTCACTTTATTATTTCTTTAAGATTTTTATTTTTAAGTTATCTCTTCACCCACCGTGGGTCTGAAACTTACAACCCGGAGATGAAGAGGCGCAGGCTCCACCGACTGAGCCAGACAAGAGTCTGGGACCTGCACACCACCTCTGCCTGACTCACTTTATTATTTCTTTAAGATTTTTATTTTTAAGTTATCTCTTCACCCACCGTGGGTCTGAAACTTACAACCCCGAGATGAAGAGGCCGCAGGCTCCACCGACTGAGCCAGACAGGCCCCCTCGCCTTGCTTCCTTTGAAACCCAGGGAGCTGCTAAGGGCAAGGGAATTCTCACTTCGTGGGGTCCGCTCTCCTGTGCAGTATCCCTCCATTGGCGTGTATTACCTTGGTAATGATCATTTACAAATGGAAGCCATTCCTGCGAAGAAGGAGACCAAGGCCTGCTTCTCTGGGACTCAGCAGTTCATCGTCCTCTGGGTCCACCTGGGGCAGAACTTAGCCTCCGCGATACTCAGGAGGCAAAGGGCACACACCTTGGGAAAGCAAGCCGATCAAAGCCAGGCGACCCCGCCCAGACCCCGCTAACACCCTCTACGGGGCTGGGGGGCCCGCTCCTTCCCACCCCTCTCATTTCCAGTAAGGGTCCGGGGTGGAACCCACGGTCCGGGCGGCCCAGACCCCGGGGTCCCTTCTCCCGTCGGTGCCGGGCCCGGGAGGCTGGGAGCGGGGCGGGGGTGGGGGGTACTGGCTCCCGGTCACCGCTGGGGCCCCCGGGACCCCGCCGGCCCCGCTCCGGGCCGCCCCACCTGGATCCCCGGCAGCCTGAGACTAGCAGATTTGAACCGAGGAGGCCCAGCGGCCGGGCGGGAGTTCCCAGCCGCCATTGGCTGAGGCGGCGCCGTGACTCCAGCGCCGAGGGCGCGGGAGGGAGGGCGCGGGAGGAGCCTGGAAGGGGAGTGTCCGAGCGGCTCGCCGCCCAGCGCCCAGGAGCCCGAGGGCCAGAGGGAAGCCGACGCCGGCGCTGACATGGGCCTCCAGCCCCGGCGCCGCGCGGAGCCCACGGAGGGGACAGCACAGCCGCGCCGGCCCGGCGTTCGCGTCTCTGGGGACCCAGGTAGGCGACAGCAGCCCGCGCCCTGCGAGGCCTGGGTGGGCTCGGCCTGGGGGGAGCTCGAGGCCCCTGGTGGGGCGGAGAGCATGGAAGACGCCGCGACGGGGGGCTGAGGGGCGGGGAGGAGGGCCCAGGGACCCCTCCACCCCCTCTCCTGCGCCCGGCCCGGCGTGGAAGGGCTGGGCCGAGGCGCGCGCGGGGCGGCCCGGGTGCTGGGGACCCGTAGCCGCGCACCCCGTGTGGGAGCCGAGCGGGCTTTGGGGAGGTGGGCGGGCGGTGGCCGAGAGCCCGGGAAACCGCGCTCTGCCTCGATTTCCTTTCTCTAGACTGGGATTCGGCGTCCGGCCCTGGGCGCTCCTGTGGCGGGGGTTGTCCCCGGCTTTCGAGGTCCGCCCGCCGGTCCGGGAATGGGGCGTGCGCTGGGATGGGCAGGGGCGCAACAATCGCAGGGCGCCGCCCGCCGTCTCCGCGAGGGGGGCGTGTGTGCGCACGGAGTTCTCCGTGGACAAGAGCCGAATCTTCGCGTGTAGTGGCGGAGGCGTGCACACACGCGCTCGCTCTCGTACACGCGCTGCAGCACACGCCACCCAGTGTCACCGGGCGAGGGAGGAAAGAAGGAAGGAGCGGCCTGGAAGGGAACGGCCGAGGAAACAAATACTCCCCCCTTCCAGCCGCCCCCCCCTCCACCTCCGGGCTCCCGCCCCGCCCGCTTCCTGGGAGACCTGGAGGCCTCGGCGGGAGCGGCCCGGTGCCTCCCGGCGGGGTGGGGCTCAGCCGAGCTGGTGGCCTTGGCAGGGGCCGCGCGCGGCTTCGGCGCGCCGGGTGCGCCCGGGGCTGAGCGCTCCTGGCGTGGCTGCCGGCCGCGAGCGGTCGGTTAATGATTTAATCACCCGCTTGGGGCGGTGGAGCTGCGGTCGGCCGTCTCTGGCTCCGCCCCCTCCCTGGAGCGCCCCCAGCCGGGGGTACAAAACTGCCCCTGCCAAGGGTGCGTCCTTCACCAGCTGCCCTGCGGGCTGGGCCGCCGCCGCCGGTGAGTGTCCGACCGGGAGAGCCGGGCGGGAACGGGGAGCCGGAGCAGGAAGGCTGCTGCTGGGAGGGCTTCCTGGGAGAGGACTGAGCCGGGGGGGGGGGGGGGGGGGGGGGGGGGGGGGGGGGGGGGGGGGGGGGGGGGGGGGGGGGGGGGGGCGCGGGTGCTGGGGGAGGGGTGCTCTCTGTTAACTCAAACCAGATTCCTGGTGTTTCCCGTAGAGATACTGCAGCCTGGGCTTTGGAAGTTTTCTTTCTCTCCCTGGGAGAATGGAGGGGAAATACAATGCTTTTTCTTTTCGGTTCACCCTTTACAATCTGACTGGCTCCCACGCCCTCAGCTGCGTCCTCGGCGCCTATTCTTTGCCCGTGTGTATCGGAGCAGTTGAATGGGGAAAGGGGTCCCCGAGCTGCTGAAGCCTGCCGCCTCTTCTCTAGAGGCTGCGTGGTGCTGGAGGGACGATCTCCGTCATCCTGACCCCCAGCAGCCATCTGGACCCGAGAAAGCTTTCCCCATGCAGCCGGCGTAAACAATGAGGGGCCCGGTTACAGGAGGGCCGCCTGCAAGGCAACTTCTTCGAACAGCCTGGGTTTCTAATAACTCCCCACCGCCTCCGCCCTCTTTCTGAGGCTGGGGTGGAGGAGGGGACCACCAGCAGGATGGACTGAATTTTAAGAGAACAAAGGGCACAAAGGAAGGGGGAACGGAGCTGTGGATTTTCCCCAGCAACGGGGAGTTTTCTGGACCCGAGCTGGGCCCATCCAGGCCTCTAGATGGCTCCAGGTCTCCCGGAGCAATAATGGGGCATCCAGGGGAGCTAGGTGAGACTCCTTGCCCCAGAGGTAGCTAGGAGCCTGCCAGGAGTGTGGGGGTGCCATGGGGCTCCACCTCTCCTGAGCTGCCGTGTGTGAGCTGCCCATGTGACTGATTAGTGTGGTTTATCTCCTCCAAATGTGGACTTTGGCCACCGCTCCTGGAGGACAGCTGCTCCTTCCCACCAACAGGGGCTTCTCGGTGAACCCTGGGAGAGATCCCCGTGGGTTCTGGTCTTCCCCGGGGTCCTGGTGACCCACCCCGGGACTGGGAGCGGGCTGGTGTGATCAAGTGGGTCTGCTCCCAAATGGCGACGCTTGGGATGAATCCCAGCCCCTCTGATGTCCCCCTGAGCTCACGGACCCCATCAAACTGCTTAGCTCCGGCCTCTACCTGGAACATTCCTTCCTTTGGGGTTTCTGCCTTCCTCCCTTGACCCCTCTTTTTTCCCTCCATTTCTCTCTTACACATGTCCACCCACTGACGCTTATACCAAGTGGGTGTGTGAACCCAGATCTCCTTCTGTCCTGCTGCCTCTTGGAGACTGACAGTCCCCAGCCCCCGCAGTCCGGGAGCCCAAGGAGCCCCAAGCAAATGAGAGCCTTATCTACAAAGTGAGGCTGGGGGGACTCTCCCCTCCGCTCCCGACAGATGTTGACCTGCAAGAGGAATCTTAGACCCTTCTTGACAAGTCAGGCGCTTTCCCAGCCTGGCCTCAGATTGGCTCTGGTTCAGGGATTCTAATCCCCACCCCTTTGGAGTGGTTGATCGATGCCTGTGACCAGGACAGGCTGTGCCCAGGTGTGGCCGGCAAGGGGTTTGATATTGGCCAGGCTTGCCTGTTTTCTCTCTGTCTCCTCCCTTTCCCTCTCTCTCACCGCCTCTCTCCCAATCAGTCTCTCACCCCTTTTCTGGTTTGGGAGTAGAGAGCTGCAGATTGGCGCCTGTCTCCAGGCTTCCTTTGCCCTAGGTGGGGAGGGTGGAGCCTGTCCCTGGGAGGAACAGGATCTAGGCTGATGCAAGAGATAAGGCCTGGGGGCGGAGGGATAGAGGTTGAGCAATCTTGCCCTGGAAGCTGAGAGAGGGCTGACCCCAGCTTGGGTCTTCTGACCTTTGTACTGGAGCTTTATCCTCAACCTTGGGAAAAGGAAGCAAACCAGGGAGCCAGCTGGCTGAGGGTCCTGAAGGGCTTGCTCTGGCGAAGACTTCTGGGTGGGATGCTCAGGGGAAGACAGACCCGTGCCAGCCATCTCTGGAGGAACTGGATGGCCACGCCTTGAGGGACGCGTGCATGTGGGTGGGTGGGTGTGTGGCTGAATGTGGTCCCTCTTTGCTCACAGCGTATCACGGAGGAAGTTTAAGCTATTGGTTTCCCACATTCCCACTCAGTGTGTCCTCGAAGCTCTGGTTGAAAATACGCCTCTTGTGGCGCCTTGGGCTTCCTTCCAGAAACGTACATCAGAGTCTCCCCCAGGCACTGCCAGCTTGCAGCTCGGGGCTCCATGCCAGGGTGGCAGGCGCTGGCATCCAGACCCTTCCTTTTTCCAGGAACAGGGGCACCGGAAGTCTCCACTCCACCTCCCGAGCTGGGGAAGGGTCTCCCTTTGGGGGTCAGGCGAGGGCAGTGGGGGGCACACTCATGAAGGATGGCTTCCACAGAGACTGAGCTGCCCTGCTGGCATTACTCTCCCTTTCCTTCATCCCAGGAGCGGGGGCATCTGAAAGGCAGCAGTGCCAGGGTGAGAAACACCCTGGGTGTATTCGCAGGGACGGTGTCTCGCTCGGCCGGGTCTGCTCAGGACCTGTGCCCATGCCGTCCTTATGGTGACTGAATGTGGGCTGCACACCCCAGCTCCCAGATCTTCCCAGGGTGACCAGGGAAGCCGGGCTCTGTTCTGTCTTCTGTTCCCTGCCCCTCCTTTGTCTGTACCCCCAGGGGCCCACTCCCTGCAACCCTTCTTTATTCCTTAGAGTATCGCCCTTGACCCTGATGTATTAAAAGGGGACTAGCGCCCTTGCCTGGGAGAACACACAAGGAGCCCTCTTTGGGCTCCGCTACAGCTCTTACACCTTAGTGAGAGTTGGCTGAGGTCCAAAGAGCCAGGTAGTATTTGATTGGGGGTGGAGCGTGTGGAGGTTTTGTGCATTATTTGTTGCTGGCACCCACCGTGCCCCAGATTCCTCATTATCCAGCCCTCATCCTAGAGAGGAATGGCCGGCGTTTCTTTTATCTCACCTTTGCCTCAACCCCCATCCCCCTATCAGGCTGAAATCAGCAAGAGTTTAAGTGTTGTCCGACAGAAGCCAGGCTCATCCATCCTGCATCATGAAAGGTCAGGAAGGGAGGAAGTCAGGTGCAGAGAGAAGCCACGTCTTGGGTGCCTTGCCCCACGGCTGGTGGGGACTGCAGTCTATCCCGGGCTTCAGAAGCTTGGAGGACCCCCTCCCCCTGCAACACTTCATCCTGACCCCTCCCACCCCCCCACACAAGGACTTGAAAACGGTCAGTTCTGGAGCCTTTTGGATTGGTATCATCAGGTGACACTGGAGGTAGATGTCTTTGAACTTGGCCGGAGTGTCACTGAGGATACTGGGATTTTCCTTCTACCTTTCAAGGCATGGGCATGGGGCATCCACTGAAAGAGAGAGAGAGAACATTACAGCATCTTCATAGCAAATATGTGAGTCCTCACCCATTTTGTTGCGCTAAGGGCTTTGCTTATATGAGTTTATTTAATCCTTACAGTAACGCTAGGAAGTACATAATGGCGCCAATCCCTCTGAAAGCGCGCGAGGAAACTGAGGCATGTGTCATGCACCCAGCGTGGCCAGACCACGGTGGGGAGTCTGGCTCCAGGGTCCATGCTTTTCGCCTCCACCCTGCGTGCTCCGGCAGGACCAAGACGGAGATTTGCCAGCCTGCTCTGGAGTGAGTCCAGATCCACCCTCTGGAGAGCCTCCAGTGTCTTTCGATCCCCCTCCTCGGCCGAGCCCTGGACTCTCAGGAGAAGGGAAGCGAAACCCAACAGGGCCTCGCAGATCTGATTTCAAGCCCAGCCGCTTTGTGGGGTGCTGGGCTGGAGGGCGGGGCATCCGGGCCACTGCCAGGCAGAGGGGGTCCCCAGCAGGTGCCTGCCCTCCCCTCCGGGCTCTGCCCTCTGTGATGGCACCGCTGCTTGTGTCCTGCTGCAGGCCGGGGGGGGGGGGGGGGATGCAAGCTTCCAGGAAGAGTCCTCCAAACAAGCAAAGTTACCGAATATCCTGGAGTTGCTTGGCTCTTCTTGACCCCTTGACTTCTTGATTCCTGAGTGGCTTCCTGGCTTCCCGTTGGGTCCCAGGGCACGCCTTCCCTTTCTTGCCGCAGAGCTGTTTTAACTCCCAGGTGGTGAGGGGGCTTTTCTCCGTCCCCCTCCCACTTGCCTCCCTCAGCTGGCCCAGAGCACATGGTTCCGGGACTCGGGAGCAGGTGGGTACAGAGACAAACGTGAAGGAGCCCAGTGGGGAAAACGACCGGGTCCTGGCAGAGTGGAGCTGTGCCCGAATTTCCCAGGATTTACCTGTACTTTTCCCTGGGGTGGTGGCGACGGAGCGCCCAGACTGGGAATATTTTAACCTGGAATTCTGTGTAAAGCTGCATATCCCGTGGTGTGCATGCATCCAGAACCTTCAGAGCTCAGAGGCCGGGGCCCCAGCAGTCCTCAGGACCCTCCCCTGTACATGCTACGGTGGAGTGGAGCAAAGCCAGGGTTCAGAAGCAGGCGGATCCTGAGACTTTTCTTTCAGCCCTGTCCTTAGCAAGTACGTGACTTGGTGAAACAGTGGTGTCTCTTAGCCTCAGTTTTCTTATCTGCAAGATGGGGATGATGATACGTCCCTGGGATGGGGAGGGGGAGAGTATATGACAGTGTTAGTACTTGTTTTATTCTTTAAAAAAAAAAAAAGGACAGGGGCGCCTGGGTGGCTCAGTCGGTTAAGTGTCCGACTTCAGCTCAGGTCATGATCTCATGGATCGTGGGTTCAAGCCCCGCGTCAGGCTCTGTGCTAACAGCTAGCTCAGAGCCTGGAGCCTGCTTCAGATTCTGTGTGTCTCTCTCTCTCTTTGACCCTCCCCTGTTCATGCTGTCTCTCCCTCAGAAATAAATGAAACATTAAAAAAAAATTTTTTTAATAAATAAATAAATAAATAAATAAAAATTTTGAAAAAGGACAGTTTAGTGAAGGCCAAGCAGCTGCCTGGTGCAGAGTAAAAGCTCAATGAATGGGAGTTCCTTTTCTCATATTTCCTGCAATGTATGGTCCACCTGAGACCCACAGGTAGGGGCTCGGATAGCACGTCCCGGAGTGGCTTCCTCAGCCCCAGCCCACGCTGTTCCACTATAGTTCTCTCGAGTATAAGGCCGGACAGCTGCGTCTGTGTTTTCCAGCAATCAAAGGGCAGACTTTCTAAGCTATGGTGTGTTTGCCCTCCTACAACCCAGCCTGGCTAAGTTACTGGCTTCATTTTCTTATAAGCCGTAAGAACCGTAAGTTCTCTGAAAGGAACGAGAATGCGAGAATGTCTGAATCCAGTGGTGAGCATCGTGCATGATCAGTGGAGATCCTTCCAGAACAGCAGTAGAGGTTCCGTGCCAGCCGCATACGTGATTGATTGTCAGTTTTCCAGGAGGCAGTTTAAAAAACTAAAGACGGGGACGTCTAGATGGCTCGGTTGGTTGAGCGTCCGACTTTGGCTCAGGTCATGATCTCACGGTCCGTGGGTTCAAGGCCCACATCGGGCTCTGTGCTGACATCTCAGAGCCCGGAGCCTCCTTTGGATTCTGTGTCTCCCTTTCTCTCTGCCCCTCCCCTGCTCATGCTCTGTCTCTCTCTGGCTCTCAAAAAATAAATGTTAAAAAAAATTTTTTAAAAACTAAAGACAGGTGGAATGAATTTTCATGTTTGGTTTAACCCAATTTGTATATCAAAAAATTATCACTCCACCACATAAGCATAAAAAATTAAGGTATTTGACATTACTTTATCATACAAAGTCTTCTAAATTCAGTGTGTATTTTATACCTCTGGCACATCTTCATTTCGGTGCTAAGTTTTAGAAATTCTTCATTCGAATTTGAATTTCCTAAAATTTAGGGCTGAAAAAGTAGATCCGTATACTCACGTAGGTCTTAAACATGCTTAATTTGGGGCACCTGGGTGGCTCAGTCAGTTAAGCGTCCGACATCGGCTCAGGTCATGATCTCACGGTTTGTGAGTTCGAGCCCCGCGTGGGGCTCTGTGCTGACAGCTCAGAGCCTGGAGCCTGCTTCGGATTCTGTGTCTCCCTCTCTCTCTGGCCCTGCCCGACTTGTGCTCCATCTCTCTCTGTCTCTCAAAAATAAATAAATGTAAAAAATAAATAAATAAACATGCTTAAGTTTTCCAAGAACTGTATCAAGCATCAGTTTTCAAGTTTAAATATTTAAAGTAAAGAATTCAGTCCCTTAGTTACAGTAGCCACATTTCAAGCACTCAGCAGCCCTGTGTGGCTACAGCTACTGTGTTGGATACACAGTTGGATGTAGAATATTCCTGTAAGTGCCGGGAAGAGAGGTGCTTCGTGTCAGCCGTATTATTCAACATCATACTGGCCGGTGTAGCAGACAGAGCGAGATAAGAATAAGAAATGGAGGAGGCAGAATTATTATCAGTTGCTGATGATGAGCTTGTCTGCGTACAAGGCCCAAAAGATTCAACTGATTCAACCGTTAACGTTGATTCAAGTATGCAGGACAGTGCAAGTTTAGCAGGGTGGACATTAAATATATAAATCTTTTTTAACATTTTAATTATTTCTGAGAGAGAGAGAGACAGCGTGAGCAGGGGAGGGTCAGAGAGAGAGGGAGATACAGACTCTGAAACAGGCTCCAGGCTCTGAGCTGTCAGCACAGAGCCCGATGCGGGGCTCGAACCCACGAGCCGTGAGATTGTGACCTGAGCCGAAGTCGGATACTTAACCCACTGAGCCACCCAGGTGCCCCCCAAGTTAATTTCTCATGTCCTTTCAATTCCCACATGATCTCACTAGAATTTCTTTTGGGACTTCCTGTTTTTAAAGTCTGTCCGGGAGAGGAACAGCATTAGAAAAAGAAAATGCAAGGAAATTGTAGGAAAAAAATTAAAGTGGGGAGATTACCATATTAGATCCTCAAACATGTTTTTTTTTTAAATGTTTTTATTTATTTCTGAGACAGAGAGAGCGTGAGCAGGGGAGGGTCAGAGAGAGAAGGAGACACAGAATCTAAAGCAGGTTCCAGGCTCTGAGCTAGCTGTCAGCACAGAGCCCCGACGTGGGGCTCGAACCCACCAACCCATGAGATCATGACCTGAGCTGAAGTCGGACGCCCAACTGACTAAGCCACCCAGGCGCCCCTCAAACATGTTTTACGAAGTGCAGTATAGACCTGGTGTAGGAATCTACAGACCAGCAAACCAAGAGGGGAGCCCTGAGGTAGATTCGTGAAAGAATTTAATATCTGATGGTCATTGTAATGCCTTACCCACATTTTGTAATAACCCAATAAGGAATCAGTAACATACAGCATTATTGTATTTTACTTGTTTTCCTATTTTAAATAACCCACCGTTTTATAAGCCACAGGCATCTTTACTTTGTTGTATTTCCTTTCCTTCCTCCTCTGAGTAGTTGCTCATTATTTTATTACCTGGTAGTTTTAGAAGAGGTGGATATTTTCAGAAACTGGAAAGTGGGGAAGGTCTTTGCTTCATGGTGTTAAAGCCAGAAACTACGACACAGATTTGGCTCTGTAAGAATGAATGAGCCCTCTGGGCCGCCTGGGTGGCTTAGTCGGTTAAGCATCTGACTTTCGCTTAGGTCATGATCTCGTGGTTCGTGGGTTCGAGCCCCGCGTCGGGCTCTGTGCTGACTGCCAGCTCAGAGCCTGGAGCCTACTTCGGAGTCTGTATCTCCCTCTCTCTCTGACCCTCCCCTGCTCACGCTGTCTCTCTCTCTCCGAGAAATTAAAAAAAAAAAAAAATTAAAAAAAAAAAAGAATGAATGAGCCCTCTATGGAAAAGGAGACAGTATCACCCAACTGCAAACGGGTGTATGATAAACTTGCAGAAACGTTTGCAAAATGTGTTGGTAAGAAAATTTTAACTGCTTTAATATTTTAAAAACTCCTATGCAAATCCATTGGAAAAGGTGAAGCCCCGTGCCCCGGAGAATTGGTCAAAAAGGCTTCAACAAGCAACTCTAAGAGAAAGATAACAGATGTGGATGATGTACTTTTTAAATGCTTGCCCTACCTTATAATTTTTTTTAAATTTTTTTTTAATGTTTTATTTATTTCTAGGAGAGAGAGAGAGACAGCGTGAGCAGGGGAGGGTCAGAGAGAGAGGGAGTCACAGACTGAAACAGGCTCCAGGCTCTGAGCTGGCAGTCAGCACAGAGCCCGACATGGGGCTCGAACCCACGAACCGCGAGATCATGACCTAAGTGATAGTCGGACGCTTAACCGACTAAGCCACCCAGGCGCCCCTGCCCTCCCTTATAATTAAGGAGATACAAATGACAAGTTTGTGAGTGTGCGGATTGTTGTGTTTTTGTTGTTTTCATCTAAAGGACATACAGCATCTGGTATCAGACACTATATTCCTGTGTTGGTAGGACTGCAACTTGCTGTGGAACCTCCCGGAAAACAAGTTCGTGATAAGAAACAAAAGTCATTTATCTTTCTTTTCCTCCAGAAATAAAGATTGGCATAAACTTAGCCAGGAGGATTTTTGTTACAGAGTTGGGATAAAATAGAAACAACCTAGCATTCATTAGTGGCCACTGGATGTGAAATTTAGGAATTTCGTACTTAATTTAAAATAACGCAGACGTTATGTATGAACACGTAAATATTTCCGCCAAATGTGAACAATGGTCGGCTTTATTTATGTACCTACAGTGGAAGGGGAAAACGCCTCAATCCGCAGTAGCCAGTAAAAGCAGTTTGCAAGTTTCGTATTTCATTTCCATTTTGAATAACTGTATTTTGAGAGAGAGAGAGAGAGAGAGAGAGAGAGCAAGTGAGTGGGGGAGGGTCAGAGAGAGGGAGACACAGAATCCAAAGCAGGCTCCAGGCTCTGAAGTGTCAGCACAGAGCCTTGACGCGGGAGTTGAACCCACGAACCGTGAGGTCATGACCTGAGCCCACATAAGGGACGCTTAATTGACTGAGCCACCCAGGCGCCCCAGTAACTATATTTTAAAAAGTGAAAAGAGGGGCGCCTGGGTGGCTTAGTCGGTTAAGCATCCGACTTTCGCTTAGGTCATGATCTCGCAGTTCGTGGGTTCTAGCCCCGCGTCGGGCTCTGTGCTGACTGCCAGCTCAGAGCCTGGAGCCTGTTTCAGTCTGTCACTCCCTCTCTCTCTGACCCTCCCCTGCTCACGCTGTCTCTCTCTCTCTCTCTCTCCTAGAAATAAATAAAAACATTAAAAAAATTTTTTTTAATTAAAAAAATAAAAAGTGAAAAGAGTTAGGTGAAATCAACATTATTTAACCCAATAAATTCAAAATATTCTAATTTTAACATGTAACCAATAGAAAAATAGAATGAGCTGTTTTACACCTTGTCTGTTTTACCCCATAACACATGTGAATTGGGACTCCGCACAGCTCAAGTGCTCTGTAGCCACGTAAGGCTGGTGCTGTCACACTGGACAGTATAGCTGTAAATTATTTAATAGCCCCTGGAGAGGCAGCAGAAGGCACCGAGACGTTCTGGTGTAGGGTATGTGGGGCTCTCCCTGTGAGCCCCGCTCTGGCCATTTGCCTCGCGCCCTTGTTAGCTGGGCCGGGCTCACCCCGCTTCCCACTTCCCCAGCCGGGAAACCTGGGGAAAGTGAGCAGGTCGCTTCCGTCTCTGGGAAGCAGGTATTGAAACTGGGTGCCTTGTTCACTTTCCCTTTCTCCTAGGAAGCAGGAAGTGGGGTCTGCGCACGTGTGGCCACGCAGTGGCACCCGTGGGCCAGTGAGCCTGGTCTGGCCGGGCAGGCGGGCAGGGGGCGATGGAGCAAATACAGGGCCCCCAGCCCGGGAGGTTCTAGAAAGAGAGCTTGGGTTCTGGTCCTCCTCCTTGGCAGCAGGAAGTACTGGGAAGCACAAGAGGGGGCCTAGAGCCGAGCAGGCGTGAGGGGCGTTGGAGGCGGGGCCTTGTGCTGAGCCCGCTGCTGACCATGCCAGGGGAGTCCTGGCTCCTGCTCCAGGGCGGTCCCCCGCACCCCGCCCCTCCCAGGGAGTCAGAACATGGGAGGTTGCTCCGAGTAGGGAGCTGGCATGAGAGGTCCTGAGTAGGGAAGAGCCCATTTGAGCAGCCCTGAGAGCAGATCTCTGAAGGAGAGGCAGCCCAAGTGAGTGTTGGTGCCAAGGGTCTTGGATCGGCAGCCTCCCCGTGCCATCCCACCCACCCCCCATCTCCACGGGCACATTCTCAGCTGGGGGACATCTGAATAGGCCAGGAGGCATCACCTCGTACAGAAAACCATGGGCCCAAGGTCCGCCAGAAGTTGGCTGAAGTCCTCATTTAAGTAGCTGAGAGAGTGATCTCTGTCGGGTGAGGCTCACACCATGTGAGCCTTGGTTTCCCTTTCTGTAAAATGGGGGGCAGTCTTGACACCCTCCTTGCGGGGTGAGGGGCACAAGTGTCCCATGTCCTAGTACAGTGCCTGGGATGCAGCAGGTACCAGACACTGTCATTGAGACAGTTTACTGTCTCTGCACGTGGCTTGGTGGTTGGCCAGTGGCTTGGGGGGGGGGGGAACACCGGGGTGCCGGTTGCCCCGTGTGATGCCAGCCTTTTCTCTGCTCCTATGCAGCCACTGGAAGAGCTGAGCTAGGGCCGTAGAAGCCCAGAAGCAGAACTTTCACCTGCCCGGGGCATCTCGGATAGCATCCCACTGTGGGATCACCTATGTAGGAGGCTGGCCTCCAACTTGAAGCTTTAGTGACACTGGAAACTGGCCAGTCTCCGGTGACGGTGCGGGCGGGGTTGTGGGGGGGAGTGATTGTTTTCTTTCATCTCCTGCTCAGTTGAAGAGGCTCAAGCGTCAGGAAGCAGCTGCTGGGGAGCGAGCTCTTTCAGGGGGAGTCTTAATCTCCCTGTGTGATACCAGGCTGCTGGAGATCGCCCACTCTCTCTTCCCACACGACTTTGAATACAACCTGTCCGGCTTGGGACGGGGAAGGAGGGAAAGAACACAGACATCCATGGGGGATTTTGGCGCAGAAAGAGTGGACCCGAGACCCACCTCACCCAGTCCCAGCTCGGTGCTTTGGATTGAGCCCTGAGAACCAGACTGCTTAAAAAAATTTTTTTAATAGTTTTTATTTATTTTTGAGACCAAGAGAGACAGAGCATGAGGGGGGGAGGAGCAGAGAGAGAGGGAGACACAGAATCGGAAGCAGGCTCCAGGCTCCGAGCTAGCTGTCAGCACAGAGCCCAAGGCAGGGCTCGAACCCACGAACCGCGAGATCATGACCTGAGCTGAAGTCGGACACTTAACCAACTGAGCCACCCAGGCGCCCCAAAACCAGACTGTTTTAAGTAGGCTTTGAAATTAATGTCTTTTCTTTAATAAGCCTTTGATGCTTTGGGATTTATTATTATTAAAACCGCATTACCACCTGAAAAGAAACCAAAAAATTGCCTATTTTCTACTCAAGCCTACCGTAACTCCTCATTTTCTCTGTGTGCCCTTTAAGCCTGTATCCGTGTAGACGGATGCATGTATGTAGATCATACATAGTGTGATCGCTGTGTATGAACAAGCATGAGCCCTGTCTGTTTTCTCCTTCCCCTTCATGCCGCTTGGTAAACACCTGTTGCTTGGTGTTCGCATGTTAATCGGTTGAGTTAATAGCGCCCAGTCCTCACACCCGTTTCCTTATTCCAGGCAGATTGTTGTTTCCAGCTTGTCGTGATTATAAATAAGGCTTCTGTGAACATCTGTGTGTGTGTGACTTTTTTCCTGCTTTGAGACCGTTCCACAGGGTAGTTAATAAATCATAATCATTTTAAAGCCATTATTTAAAGAAACGGCCTTAGTTGCCACTGACCCCAAGACTGCACTTGGGCTGGTCCCTTAATGTGTCCCTTAGTGTGGCTTCACCATCTCTGAGAGTATGGTCACTCCCTACCCAGGGATTTTAAGGAGATATTTGATGCAGATACGTGAGCGGTACAGGAGTGGGTAACGCTGATATTTCATGTTCCCATCCTGGGCTTTTTGGGGGGAGGGAGTGCTGTTCAGGTTCAGGTTATTTTAAGACCGTGCTTCTTAACTCTCCTGGTGCAAACAGCGCACTTTCAAATACGATGGCTTTTCGCAGTGCACGTGAAAGAAGTAAAAGATTCCAACTAGCACTAAAGTCAGCTAAAATAACCCCGCCCCCACCGCGGTCCCTCCTGCATTACGTAAGGTTGTGGATCAAAGCGTCCACGGCTCTGTTCACTCCCTGAGCCGCCCATCAGCCCTGTCCCACTGTTGGAGTTAAAATGCCTTCTGCCTTCACTGGGACTCCTTATCTCTGCAGGATCAGACTGCCTGAATGTTCCAGAAGGCATCGAATGCGTCTCTGGCCACAAAAGCCAGACTAGCCTCTTCGGGAGAGGAGTGGCCCATGTTAACCCTGAGTTTCTTGCAGAAGGCCCTTCTGTGTGTCGCTCCGGCTGGGGGGGCTGTGTAGCAGACCGCCTCCCCAGTGTGGGCAAGGTGAAGTTCTTCCTAGTGGAGCGTTGATTGCACCCTGGGAGAAAGGGCCATAGCCCAGCGGAGAGACCTGCGGTGGGGAGCTCTGGGGCTTCCTCTCTTCCCCTCTCTGGGCCCTCAGCACGTCCTGCTGTCGCTACCTCCAGACCATGCCCTGAATGTGCCCTCCTCTGTTTATCTCCATAGCCGCATCCGTCTCCTGGTCCCCATCCTCTGCCCCGAGCTACTGCCGTCATGCGAACCTCCACATGCACCAAGCATGTGCTGCTTAGAAACTGCCATTGGTTTCCTTTCGTACCTAGAATGCCGTCTAGACTCCTACCTGGTCTTCCGGGGGCAGTGGGGCTGTGTGACCTGGCCCCGGGCCCCTGGGTTTTCATTCTGTTCGTCAGACTCCACAAGCTTCTTCCCACCTCTGGGCATTTGCATGTTCTGTTCCCTCCCTGGATTGCTCTTGACCTGCCTGGGTCCTTTTCCGTCATTCAGTTCTCAGCTCGCAGGGCCCCTTCCTCAGAGGGGCCTCCCCCTGGCCCGTGACGCCCACACTGGCTCCCCTTTTTTGGATGCCAGGCGCTACAAGAGACTGTCCTACTTGCACACATATGGTGGTGTTCCTTGCCCACCTGTATTCACTACAGACGTGCCCCCAGGAAGGCAGGGGCTTATCTGCCTTGTGTTTCCACTGCCGCATCTTCAAAGCCTAGATGGGTATGGGAAAATGGGTGGATATGAATGAATGAGTGAATGAACGAATAAGTAAATGAACAAGGCCTCCTATCGCCATTCCAAGCCACAGCTGAGGTGGCCTTCACCAAATATCCCCTTCCGTTCCGCCGCGTTGCTTGGGGCTGGTGCCGGATGGATGTTGGAACAGCTCAGGGGAGCCGATGGAGAGGCAGCCACAGGTGGCGGTGGCCATGCAGTGGGCGTAGAAGCACGTGTACTCTGAAGCAGGGTGAGATGCAGGCCAGCTGCGAGAGTGGGAGAGAGAGCCGGCCCAGGAGAGCCTGGGTCTCTCCCCTGCTTCGGCCCGGCTGCCGGGAACAAGCCACTGCTTGGGTGCTTGGAGCGCACTGGTCCAGCCCGTCCTTCTGTGTGTCTGGTTGCCACTCGACTGGCCGATGGGGGGGGGGGGGGGGCAGTGCTCTGTGTGCAGCATGCCAGGGAGGATGGGTGAGGGGTCCAGGCGAGCGCTGTGTCCTCCGGGGTCCCTTAAGCAGAGCTGAGCTGAGAGGGTGGTTCGTGTAAACCAACCAGGGGCCTGGCCTTCCAGGGAGGACTCGCTGCTCCTGCCTTAAGGGAATGTTCTGGGGATGGTCAGGCTGAGGGTAGAGGAATCTAGTTCCTTCGGCGGCTGGGGAGAGCGAGGGAGAGCCAGGAGTTACTGCCCCTTCTCCTTTGCTCCGGCAGGAAAGTGGAATTATGGCTTCCGGGGTGGGGAGGGGGAGCCCCGCCCAGCACAGGCTGTGGGGAGTGGCCGCCCTGTCATCAGGCAGCCTGTTTTAGCCACTTCCCCAGAGCTGAGTCACTGCACTTAGCAACACCCCCGGCCGAAGGCACAGCTCTCTTTCGCAGGGCCCCCTTCCTGGCGGGGGGCGTTCAGGCCTCCTGACCTGCCCCCCCCCAGGACTGGCCCGGGCCACCTGCTTGCCCTTAACCTCCGTATTCCGTCTCCTCACGCCCACATCATTTTGTGTTCAAAGCTTAGGGTTCTCATCAGCCCTGAGGCCCAGACCTTGGCCCCCGCTCAGGGCTGCGGGGCATCCCGATGCTGGGTGACTCCACAGATGCCCCGCAGCTCTCTCAAGATTCTTCCGTGCTGGGCACTGGAGGGACGGTTTGGGTTTTTATAAGCCGGAAAGCCTCGTTCCCACCCCCAGAGAGCAGCACTGCAAGTAGCAGAAAGCACTGGCCGGACGTTCACTTTCTCTCTGGGGGTGTAGCGGCCTGGCCTGTGGATTTGCCTACTGGCCTCCGTTCCCTGTGCCTTTGTTTCACCCTCCAGGATCTGTCCCCCCTCTAAGGGGAGCTTGGTGGGATGCTGGGACCCTCCTGTCCTGTAGTCTTGGTGGCCAGAATGCCAGGTCCCTGTGAGTGGCCGCAGGCCTCTTCATGGGTTCTGCTGAGACCTTGGCGGTCGAGTCTGTGGTTCCCCTTTCTCCGTGAAGAGCACTTCACGTGGGGGAACCACAGCGCTTAAAGTTGCTTACTGGCTCGGGGGATTCTTACTGTTACATCGAAACCCCGAACTCTGGAAGTTCATGGCTTATGTTCCCACAATTTTATGGGAACCTACCCTGCCTCCCAGCCACCCGCCCGCCCCCTCCTTTTTTTAAATTTTTCTTTATCTGATCAGCCGTATAAGCTTTAGTTTTGTAGCTGTGTTCTCAACCTGGGACAGTTTTGCACACATTCCCCGCCCCCACCCCCAGGGGACATTCGGTATGTCTGGAGACATTTTGATTGTCACCCCTGGGGAGGGATGCTCCTGGGATTTTAGGGGGCAGAGGCATGAATGATGTTAAAACATCATACCATGTGCCAGAGGACCCCCCACCACACGAATTATCTGGTTCAAAGGGTTGACACTCTCGGATCGTTCAGGAACTTTCTTGAGGAAGCAGCTCCTCCTTTTCCTGGACTCTGCTGGCCCAGAAGCGGGGAGGGATGTTCAAATGGTAAAGGTAACTGGGGAAGGATGCTACCCACTGAAGGCCAGAGAAAGGTCTGGAACGGAGTAGAGAGAGCACTGGACCAGGAGGCCAGCCTCCCACCCAGCTCTGCTGTTTGGGACCGAAGCCTGGATGGGTTACTCTGCTTCCGTTACACCGGTTTTCTGCAGCTGCCCTGAGCGTCCCTTCTCGCCCAGCTCTTTGAGATCCCAAGATTCAGTGACTAGAGGCAGGCATTTGAGTGCAAGCAGTTTGAAGACATGAGCCTTTTCCATTGTTGCCTCAGTGCCCTGGGCGGGGGGCAGCAAAAGCTGAGAGATTCTCTGTTACCAAGAGTTCGTTAGAAACCTGCTTTGATTTCTTTCTGTTCCTAACACGTCTGAGGCCACCCCTAGCCTCCCTTTCTCTTTTTCAGCCAAAGAGAGCTTTTCCCGCAAAGTTTCACCTGGGAGCCCATGGCGGGCCCAGAAGGTCACATACGGCGACCCTCTCCGGGGCAGTGTGGCGAGGGGATAACCCGAGGCCAATACTTTTAATGTAGTTTGAGTCAACAAAACCGTGGCCCATGGGCCAAATCTGGCCCACAGCTTGTTTTTATATATAAAGTTTTATTGGGACGCAGCCACACCCTTTGTTTCCATGCAGTCTGTTGCTGCTCTCCTACTACAAAGAGAGCATCTTCCACAAAGCCAAAGGTCTTTAGTCTCTGGTCCTTTATAGAAAATGCTGGCCAATCCTTGGTCTGGCTGTTCCATGTCTGATTGTTGAGAGGTTAGATCCCAGGCCGTGGGCAGGAGAAGGGGGTCCAGGGTAGGGGTAGGGAGAGCTAACTCACCTGAGGGTTGGTGGGAGGAAGGAGAGCTGACTGGCTGTAGTGAGAGTCCTCCCCTGGCTCTGAGCCCAGCCCAAGTCACCTGTGTGGCATGTCCCCCCCGCCCCTGTGCCTGGCTCCTGCCTCCCGTCCTAGAGAACTTTGTTTGCTGGAGTGACAAACACATGACTGTCTGGGGTGAGGCTTCGGGGGGGCCACTTGATGGTGGGGGAGCCATCAGACTGGGCGGCAGTAACCGGACAAGGACTGAGAATACTGTGGAGGGTGTTTGGAGGACTCAGAGGTCAGGCCGGCGGGGAGCCCTGGAGCCGGCCATATAGGCTGAAGGGAAGCCATTGCTGGCCCTGGACTGAGAAGCAGAAAGGGAGAGTGGGGAGGGCAGGACAGAGGTGTTGCCTTTCAACAGGTCTTTGAGGACCCGCTGCTAGGTGGGATTCAGTGGTGAGTCGGCCCGCCGGAACATTCTGGAAGCTCAGGGTCCAGTGGGCAGATTGCAGCCCAGCTGGCAGGAATAGAACAATGTGGGTGGTGCCTCCCAGGAAGGCCGGAGGAGAGGTGGCCGGAGTGGGTTCACCCTGGCTAAGGACAGTTTCCCGGAAGAAGTGACGCCTCAGCCGAGCCCTGAAGGACGTTGAGTAAGCCGGGTGACAGGGTGTGCCAGCAGGGACCCGCATGTGTCCAGTCCTGGAGTCCAGGAGCCAGAAGCTCAGGGCTAGGACAGAGAGCAAAGGTGGGGAGCGGCAAGCAGTGGCGTGGAGGAAGGGGGGGCAAGGACGGGCGGCCAGAACGAGGGGCCTGCGCCCGAGTGTCCTGGATGGGTTTTGTTTTAGATAAAAGGTGAAGAATGGGCTGGAGAAGGACAGAAGGGGAAACGGATCTGCTGGGCAGGCATCGGGGGTCTGGGTGGGGGGAGGGGGATGCCGTGGCCTGGCTGGGCGTGAGGAAGGACCCCCATGGGTTGTGCTTGGCAGTGGGAAGCGTGGTCCCTCTGTGAAGTCTTGTTGGCAAGACTGCGGCCACCACCGTCCCCCGTTAGATCCCGCAGGTCTCCCCGCCCTGCTCAGCCCTGCATTGCTGGGGTTGGCGTTCGGGGCAGGTCCCTCCAGAGGGAAGACGTCTGGTTTGGCCCCAACAGTGGACCTCAGCTTGGTGCTTCCAGGAGCTATATGGGTGGTACCCGAAGCTTTCAGACGCCCCAGGCTCTGCTGGGCTCCTCTCTGCGGAGCTTCAATTTTAGTTACTGTCCCCCTGGGGGTTGCAGACCTCGGGGGCCAGGCCACCTAGTCCCTGCTCTCGCCCTGCACCCCTAATGATTAAAGGGACCAGGGGGGCCTTTTCTGGTCTGCATTCCTAAGAGACACAGGGTGAGTCTTCAGCAGAGAGCTTGGGCCCCACGGTGGAGAGGTCGCAGGCGGGGTCCTCGTTAGCGGGGCACCCAGCGAGGACGGGAAGCCTGGAGAGCTGGCTCTGTGGGTCCCAGCAGCCCCGCCCCAATTGTGATTCAGAAAGCGAGTCTGGCCGCCCACATGCGCAGAGATGTCGGGCCCGTCTCTCCGGGGCCCGTCTTGTTCTCTCCCTCGTCGGAGGACTGTGACTCAGGTTGAGGTGTCCACTGACTTCACGGGGATTGAGGTCAGACAGCAGGAAGAGCTTAGAGCGCGCCTCCAGCCCGGCTGTCCGCGGGAGTCCTGTCCCAGAACCATCCCTGGACCGCCGCACGGAACCGCCTGGGCACCTCCACGGCCTTAAACGTGGTTGCGTTCACGCTGGTGGCATCCTGGTTGGGGGAGATGTCGTCCTTCGGAAGAAGGCTCATCCTTCTCTCTGGTGCTGGGAAAGTGTCCCTCTGGCCACCTGAACTCAGCCCGGCTTTGCGGAAGGCGCTCGCCTACCCCGAGTGCCTGTGCGTGAAGAAACAGACAAGGTTGTGACACGAGGTGCTTATTTCACAGTCTGTCGTTTTGGTGGGAGAGCCGAGGTGTGGGCAGCAGCCCCTCTTTAACCCTTTGCCTCCTGTTCTCTTCCTGCAGCCCTATGATCTCCTTGTCACCCCCTACGCCCGCCGGACTTCAGATCTGACCCCCGACCCGCCTGCCGCCTTGGGCGCACCCTGCCCCCCCCCCCCCACCATCGGCAAGATGCCCATTCTCAAGCAGCTGGTGTCCAGCTCGGTGCACTCGAAGCGCCGCTCCCGTGTGGACCTCACGGCTGAGATGATCAGCGCCCCCTTGGGCGACTTCCGGCACACCATGCACGTGGGCCGGGCGGGGGACGCCTTCGGGGACACGTCCTTCCTCAACAGCAAGGCCGGCGAGCTGGACGGCGAGTCCCTGGAGGAGCAGGCTGCCTCCACGTCCTCCAAACGCAGCCTCCTGTCCCGGAAGTTCCGGGGCAGCAAGCGGTCGCAGTCGGTGACCAGGGGGGACCGGGAGCAGAGGGACATGCTGGGCTCCCTGCGGGACTCGGCTCTGTTCGTCAAGAACGCCATGTCCCTGCCGCAGCTGAACGAGAAGGAGGCCGCCGAGAAGGGCCCTGGCAAGCTGCCCAAGAGCCTGTCGTCCAGCCCCGTGAAGAAGGCGAGTGCCGGGGAGGGCGGCCAGGAGGAGGCGGGCGACGGGGAGCCGACGCCCCGGCGGAACGGGGCCACCGCCCCCCACTCCCCCGACCCCCTGCTCGACGAGCAGGCCTTCGGGGACCTGACGGAGCTGCCCGTGGTGCCCAAGGCCAGCCTGGGGCTCAAGCACGCCGAGTCCATCATGTCGTTCCACATCGACCTGGGGCCGTCCATGCTGGGCGACGTCCTCAGCATCATGGACAAGGAGGAGTGGGAACCGGAGGAGGAGGAGGAGGAGGGCGGCGGTTACCATGACGACGGGGACCCCGCAGGCGGCACCCTCCGGGCTCCCCCAGCGGCGGCGGCTGCGGCGGCGGCGGCAGCCCCTCCACGGGCAAGGCAGCAGGAGGGTGCAGGGGGCCGGGACCTGCCCCAGGACCAGGGCTGGGCGGCGGCCCCCAGCCCCGGCTCGGCCCGCAGCGAGGGCAGCCACACCACGCGGGACAGCAGCTCCCTGTCCAGCTGCGCCTCGGGCGTCCTGGAGGAGCCCAGCCCTGCCTCGCGGGGGCCCGACAGGGCCCGGGCCGCGCTGCCCCTGCAGCAGGACAAGGAGTTCTCCTTCATGGACGAGGAGGAGGATGAGATACGAGTGTGAGGGGCGCCCAGCAGGGCGGCAGGGGGCTCCGTCTCCTCCCTGCCCCCAGGCCACCACCCCCTTCCCGCCCCGGCCCGTCCAGTGCAGGGCAGCCAGGAGCCTGGCTTCCACCGCACACCCCGGGTGCCCCCCTCCCTCCTGGAACTGGGGCGCTGGACACATGGGGAGGTGGTGCCCTCCTGTGCGCCGCGGGCCGGCTGGTGCTTGCGGGTTCTCCCTTCCCTCTACCCTGGCCTCGGACGGTGCCCCACAGTCGGCCAAGTTCCCTCCTCGCGGGGCAGCCACAGCTGGTCAGCCCGGGAGCGGCCCCGGTGCCTTGGCTAAGGACGCTGGGCTCACCTTTCCGCTCCTGGCGTCTCTGCTCTGACTGGTGGCCGTGTGGCTGGAGGAAGGGTGATCCCACACCCCGGCCCCCCCCCCCCCCGCTGTCTCCCCCCCCACACTTCCTGCCCCTGCACTGCGAGCCTGGAGCCCCTTGGAGCAAAGCCGGACCCAGTATGTGCACTAAACACGGCCCCTTCCAGGGGAGAACAGGATGGGAGATGAAAGAAAGGAGGCCCCGGGGCTTCCTGAATTTTCTACAAGGGGCCTTCCCAGGATGACACTAGGAAGAGGCTGGGCGCTCGCTCAGCCCCTATCGATTTGTCTGTCCTTCTTGTCCTGTTTAAATCCTTCCAGAGCCGTATCCGGAACAGCGTTAGTAGGTCTGCCACCAGACGGAAAATCAGATCCTTTTAGAAAACCTATATACTAAGTGCTTCCAGACTTTATTTAGAGCTGTATGGGGTGGGCGTCCTTGGTGTGGCCCTCTCCCCACCCCATAGCCATTAACAGCTGAAGGCAGCCCGTGTAGGAAGTTTCTGGAAAAGGATTTTTTTTAAAGAAATGTATCATTCCTATGGAGGGATAGAAGCTTTTTTGACCGTGTTACTACACACACACACACACACACACACACACACACACACACTGACTACTTCCTCTTCCTTCTTTAGGCCTTTCTGAACCTCTCCCCCCCATTTCTGAGGCCCCTAAGGGTATAGGGTTGCCAGATTTAGCAATAAAACAAAACAAAGCCAGAATGTGGGGATAAATTAGGATGTCAGGCATACAAAGGATCATTTCTTTAGTATACGTATGCCCTACACCATGTTTGGAGCATACTTATGCTGAAAAATTATTTGTTGTCCTTCCGAAATCCCAGTTTCGCCGAGTGGGAGCGTGGGCGTGTGCCCCAGGGTTAACCGATGATTCTGTTCCTGTCCTGGGAACAAGCTGACCCACCTTCTCCTGTCCCCTTGTACCCAGTGGGGGGAGGGGCCGGCGGCCATGGCTGCTCCCGCCTCTCATGCTCGTTGCCAGATCTTGATCCAGACACTAACTTAGTTCCTGATTCCAGCGCCCTGTCAGTACTGTTTCCAGTAGCGTGGCTGCCATGTAGGGGAGGCATCGGACAGGCTGTACAGCCCCCGCCAGCTGCCCTTGAAACCCATCCAAACAGTGGTCAGTTCCAGATTCTAAACTGTATATATTTTTTCATGGTATTGTTAAAACAGTGAGGAACATTAAAAAAAAAAAAAAGCACAGTGGCACACCTGGTGTCTGTCTCTGCCTCTGGGGAGGGTTACTGCAGGATGTGGGTGTGTAGGGGTGCAGACTGGGGGCCCTGGGGCTGCCTGTGCTCCCCAGGCCCTCGGGGTCTGGGGTGGCTTCTCTCCCTGTCCCTCTGCCGCCCCCCCCTCCCCTGCACTGCTCTCGGGCCCCTGGAGAGACAAGGCTTCTGTGCCTGTCTGCTGGGCAGGTCTTAGAGGCTCTGGGATTTTGGTGCCCCATGTGGCACTTACCAGGTGGGGGCCTGTGGGCACTAAATCACTTAGTTGCTTTGTGCCTCCTGCATCTGTGATTTGGGAATCTTGCTGCTCTCACAGGGCTGGGTGCAGCCACAGTCACTGCCACGGAGTTTGCAAAGCTATTACTAAACCTGGGGAGCCTGGGTTCCCCCAAGCCCCCAGGTGCCCACATGCCTGGGAGCGGGCACCACCGGGAACAGCAGGTGCAGAGGCTGGGAAGGAGCTGCCCTCCCTTCTTTCCTGGCCGTTTTGGGCAGCATGTTCTCCATCCAGACATGTGGCCTGTGAGAGGTGGACTCGTGTCCCCGTTTTAGGGAAGAAACGGGCTCCAGGGGCCGCATGGTCACCTTCCCCAAGTCACTAAGGAGTAGACTCGGGACATCACGGACTTAAAGCCCTTACACCTGGCTGCACACAGGCTCCAGGAAGTTTCATGCCCTCAGGAAGTGAGGTTGGGGGTGTGTCTGCCCTGTTTGGGGACCTGGAGACCTGCCCCCCCTGCCCCCGACCGTGTCAGCCCAGGCAGGGCTCTGCTAGCTGAAGCCCCTCACGTGTCCTGTCCACGGGCGGGCCAGTGTGGCTGAGTTCCTGGAAACCTTTCCCCTCGCCTCGAGCATCCGCAGAGAAATTTGGGCTTGTGCTCACCCTCCCTGGGAACAATTAGAAGCGTAATAAAAAATGTTGCACAGGCCCCTCGGCCCCAGAGAGGCTGGTTCCCGGTTAATGAGGGATGTGGCAAAGGGTGGGAGTGGCCCCAAGAGAGGGAGGGGAGAGGAGGTGGGGTCCCAGGGGGGCCTGCAGAGGAAATGCTCTGTACACTGAGGCCCAGGGAGGTTCTGGAAGAGCACCTGCATGGAGCTGTGCGTCCCAGACAGCGGGAACCCCCTGGACCCACCTAGAACCCCTCACCCTGGATCCGTGAGAGCCTGGAAGAAGCCAGCCACCCTGAGACCACAGACCTGCCTATCGACTCTTGATCCAAAAGTGCCAACTGGCATTCAGGGGCCTTCGGAGAGACCTGGCTGGACCCACGCCTTTAGGAACACGCATTCCGGGTGGGGCCCCAGGGGACGGACCCAGCAGAGTGTGGGATAACCAGGTAGAATCAACCTGGCCACACCAGCTCTCATCTCGGTTTGCTGCGTGGTGTTAGGCCACCAATTTCCCCCTCTGGGTAGCTTCAATTTCTCCATCTTTAAAGTTAGGCACGGGGCACCTGGGTGGCTCAGTCAGTTAAGCGTCTGACCTCGGCTCAAGTCATGATCTCCTGGTTCGTGGGTTCGAGCCCCACATTGGGCTCTGCTGACAGCTCAGAGCCTGGAGCCTGCTTCAGACTCTGTGTCACTCTCTCTCTGTTCCTCCCCTGCTCATGCTCGCTCTCGCTCTCAAAAATAAAAACATTAAAAAGAAAAAATGTAAAATTAGGCAACAGCCCAGTTGTCAACTTTTTACCAGACGCTTTGCAGTGAACCCATTTGTTGAATGTTGAACCCCTATCCATAAACAGACCAAGCCAGATTCCCTGGGTGGGTTTGGGGCTGGCGGAGGGGGAGGTCGTTACTCTCTCCCCTTTGGTCTCTGAGGCTCACCTGGGAAGCCCACGGCCCCCGCAGAGCGCATCTCACCTCACAGAGGCCCTGGAGGCCCCCCACCCCCACCCCTACCTCCCTCAACCCAAACCAGGAGCCAGGGGCCGCATCTGGGCAATAACGTAGTCATGCTGATTCAGGTCACAGCCAACACTTCCAAAAATGTGCTTCAAACCTTGCAGCTCTGGGCAGGGCTGTGGTCCAGCCTAAAGATGCATCGGTGCCAGCCCACCCTGGTCCGGCCTTCATGTCCTGCCCCCAGCCACCGCTGCAGGGCCGGGCTCTGTCAGGGCCGGGCTCTGTCATGCTTCCCTGGGCACATGCTGTTCTGGACCATCACTGTGGTGATGGCTGGTGTCCGCTTTTAGGACCGCCAGACGCCAGGCACTGCCCTTGGTGCTGACCTCACTGATCCTCATGACGACTCTATGGGGCCCATGCTATTCCTATTGCCCCCATTCTACAGACGAGGACGCCATGGCAACTGAAGGCTAAGGACTGGCAAACAGAGGGGCTGGGGCATGGACCCGGGCACGGGCTCCAAAGCCCTTCCTCTCCACCAGTCCCAACCTGATGATTTACACTTTGGGACCGACAGTGACCAGCAGGGCCTGTGACCTGGCTCACAGGGCAGTGCAGAGAGAGGCCTCATTGGGTGGGGGGTTCCTGGCTCACCTGGGCCGTGTGCCCAAGGGAAGGGGGGTTGCTGCTCGCTGCCGCACGAGGGGCTGGTGGCTACTGATTCACGCTGTCCAAAGGGCCCAGCCAGTGCAAAGACCCTTCCCGGGGCTGCTCAAGGCTGGCCTCTGTCTCTGCTGGGCAGGCCCTTTGCCTCACGAGCCTGCAGTCTTGGGCCTGAGTTCCTGCCGGGGTACCGGCTGGTCCTACAAAGCGCTCACCTTCGACTCCGTTCTCTCCCCCGCAACTTCACCATGTTCCCAGAAGCGGACAAAAGGAATGCAGGGAGTCAGGACACAGGAGGGAGGAGTTCTTAGGATCTCCCAGATTTTAGGATACAGTTCGCCTCTCCCGGTGTCCCATTTTACAGATGGGCAGACGGAGGCTGGGGGGAAGAAAGCACTGGCTGGGTCCTGTGAGCAGAGCAGAGACGGAGGCAGACTGGACCGGCTCGGGCACGGTGGACAAGGGGCAGGCCCTGCTTGTGGACCGTGGAGGGCATGGGTGCTTACTGAGCTGGGAGTGTTAGTTGTCAGGCTGATTGGTCGGGATGTGGGGGGTTGACCTTTCCAAGTGCATGTCGCACCCCCTACCCATCCCTGGCTCACCCCGGCCCTCACACGACAGCCTTCCAAAGGGTCCCGCCTCTGCATACAGCGCCCCCCCGCCAACACCACCCCTGGGTGCAGTGACAGTCTACACAGCAGAGTATCCCTGCAGCCTGAAAATGTGGGAAAGGCAACCTAGGAATAGCGAAGGGAGAGCTTGCTAGCCCCTTGGCAGCAGCCAGATGGGAGACTGGAAAGAATGTTTGGGGGAGGGAGAGGTATTTGCAGGCAGATGGATGTCACTGGCTTTGCCTCTGAAGCCTGTTGCTCTAACCCACCAAACTGCTGTTCTCGCAGGAGGGGACAGGAGGAGCCAAGGAGAGCTGCCTTCCCCCAGCAGGACTCTAGCCTTGAAATGACACTTGGCATGTTAAAAAATACCCACCGAAGCCACAGGGCTCTGCTGAATTTTGTTTTGTTTCTATGCCCTGCTTTGTTGCCAAAGGAGTGGAGGTGGCTTACCAAAAAAAAAACAAAAAACAAAAAACAAAAAAAAACAAAAAAAAACAGGATAAAAATAGATCGAAGCAAAAACAGGGCTGGAACACACAGTACAATGAACCAAGAGGTTGGTCCAGCAGAAATGTTCTCAGAGCAGGGCCTCCATGGTTCTCAAAAGTGGGAGGGAACTTGGACTCTGGAGCTTCCCGTTAGTCAAAGAGAAAAGGGAAACCCACCTGTTAGGAAACTCACGATGTCCACGGGGTTCGACCCACCCCAGAAGCAACTCTGCATTTGCTGAGGTCTGAGAGGGATTCGTGTGAGATCGTTGAAGGAGCCAGGGGTGGGGTCTCAGGCAATGTCCTCAACCGCCGTCTCCTAATAGATGCGGCCCATCAGGCTGCCTTTGCTCAAGCAAATCAAGGGCTTGATGCCAAAGTGCAGATCAATAAAATCAGGTCTCTGGAGAAGGCCAGACCTAAGTGGCCCAAGTCATTCATCCAAGACGTATAGATTAGATTCTCCAAAGCAGGGGCTCTCAACCTCAGCACTATTGACACTTGGGGCCCCATCATTCTTTGTTTTGGGGGACTGTTCTGCAAGACGTCTCTACCCACTAGATGCTACTAGCATCCCCCCCCAAACTGGCTATGTCCATCCAAAATGTCCCCAGACATTGCCAGATGTCCCATCCGGGGCTGAAAACCACAGATCCTGTTGCAGGAACACCTTTTTCCTTTTTTTTCCCCCCCGAAGGTCCAATTTAAGGCAAAACTGTTTTCAGGTCACGTGTTTTTTATTCAAAGGAAAAATAAAAGCTTATGGAGTCCCGCGGAGGGGGGGGGGTGGAGATGTATCCACTCCCATCTTAAATTTTACCTACTTTGTGGGGAAAGCTGGCGCGCGCGTGCGCACGCACGCGTACACACACACGCACACACACACACACACACCCCAGCCAGTAGCGTGTTTCTCTGAAGATATTATTTGAGAAGTGCCACAGAGATGTAAATTTCTAGTCTCTGCCCCCGGAGCCAGACTGAGGGAGGGACTGGGAAGGTGGCCGCGGCCGGGGCTGCTGTCTGCGGCTCTAGGGTGGCGAGGGGACTGTGTAACCTCCCAGCTGACTTGGAAGATGCGGCATCAGTATCATTTCTGGCAACCAGGGCCCCTCCCCTGCCCCTCAGCAAGTCGAATCAGGGCCGCCTGCAAGTTTGAGGCCATGTCCTCCAAAGCTGGAAATGGGCAGCACGTATTCGTTCTCTTTGTCCCGGTCAGGGGTTTACCTGACACCTGCTGTGTGCCCAGCATCGCGAGAGGCGCAGGGACGCTGAGCGAATGTAAGAGCGTGGACAGCCGGGCACTTTTTACCACGTTAGTAAAAACATGCACGCATTTATGTTATGTATTAAAACGTTTTCAGGGCGCCTGGATGGCTCAGTCGGCTAAACGTCTGACTTCGCCTCAGGTCATGATCTCACGGTTCGTGGGTCGAGCCCCGCGTCGGGCTCTGTGCTGACAGCTCAGAGCCGGGAGCCTATTTTGGATTCCGTGTCTCCCTCTCTCTCTGACCCTCCCCTGCTCACGCTGTCTCTCTCTCTCTGAAAAAAAAAAAGATATTTTTCCTTTGGCCTAAGTGCCCACATATTTTCTTCTGATTTTAAGGAAATGAAAACATTTTCGTGGGCCTTTAAAGGTGCTGAGGGCCCCAGGCACCACACCTGCTGGGCCTGATGGAGAACCCCACGGTGGGAACATGGGCTTGGGGTGAGGTGGGCTGGGGGGCAGAGCGTCAGCAAGACAGGAAATATGTGAAACACTGCACACGGCACTAAGGGCTTCGCACAGATAAACTGGCAAGTGCTGGGGCAGAGAATGACCTGGGTCTCTATTTTTTCTCTTAATGTTTATTTATTCATTTTGAGAGAGAGAGAGGGGCGGTGCAGAGAGAATCCCAAGCAGGCTCTGCACTGTCAGCACGGAGCCTGATGCGGAGCTTGAACTCACGAACCATGAAATCATGACCTGAGCCGACAGCAAGAGTCAGACGCTTAACGTACTGAGCCACCCAGGCGCCCCTGGGTCTCACTTTAGAGAAGGTAATAGGGAGGTCTCCCTGAGAAAGGGGAGCTTGAATCAGACCCAGGGATGAGAGAAATCTATGATGAGAAGGGCAGGACTAGCACATTTGGGGAATCGAGGACATCCCTCGCTTTGGCCCGAGCATCTGGTGGGAGTGACATTCCTTATAGGAGATGGAAGGTGGTACCAATTTCAGGGAAGCTAGAGTTGGTCTCAGACCTATGAAGCCATTTCTTCTTTTTTTAATGTTTTATTTATTTCTGAGAGAGAGAGAGAGACAGTGTGATCAGTGGAGGGTCAGAGAGAGAGGGGGAGACACAGAATCTGAAACAGTCTCCAGGCTCTGAGATGGCTGTCAGCACAGAGCCCGACGCGGGGCTCGAACCCACGAACCGTGAAATCATAACCAGAGCCAAAGTCGGACGCTTAACCGACTGAGCCACCCAGGTACCCCACTATGAAGCCATTTCAAGTATAAACGGTAAGAAGGCAGCTGTGTGGGAGGCGGGTGCCATGGACTGGACATTTGTGACCCCTCCAAGTTCATACGTTGAAGTCCTACTGTCCTACACGCCCCCCCAACTGTGATGGTATTAGCAGAGGGCGCCTCGTGGAGGTGACCAGATTTAGATAAGTTCACGAGCGTGGGACCCCCACAAGGGGATTGATGTCCTGTTAGGAGGAGGAAGGAAGACTAGAGCCCTCTCTGTCCACCATGTGAGGACACAGCGAGAAGGTGACTGCCTGCAAGCCAGGAAGCGGGCTCTCACCAGGACCTGAATCTGCCTGCACCCTGATCTTGAACTCCCAGCCTCCAGAAACTGTGAGAAATTAAAACCTACTGTTCAAGCCCCCATCTGTGGCATCGTGTCCTGGCAGACAGCACGATGGAGACGGTGGGCAACTCCCTAAGTGTCTCTAGCTGCTCATCTCAATGGAGTCGTGGCCCAGGGATGCAACTCAAGGCCAATCCAAGATGTAAGACCAAGGACAGCTCTCTAAGGCTTTGATGAACCACCCTCCACCCCCCACCAGAGGGAAGGTCAGGATTGGTGAGCCTCTCCCCTCCAGCCCCACCGTCTCCCAGTAGGCTGCACATGCAGGCAGGGTCGGGGGGTGTCATCCAGGCTGGGAGCCAGGCAGGGCTGCCCTCTGCTTGTCCCCTTGCCACCCACACCCACTGGGCTTGGACACAAAATGGGCACAATTGACTTCCCATCAATAGTTGGGGCCTGGAGGGTTTTTCCATCTGTACTCTGTCTGTCCCCCTCATGACCCAAGAATCATTTAGAAGTAACAGACCGGAGGGCAGTCTGCAGTGATGGAAATGGAGTTTTGCTTCCAGACTCAATTGACCCAAAGGCACATCAAACTTGTGACCTTGGCCTCCCATCCATCGAAATGAGTGCCCCGGGGCTGTGGCTGGGAGGATCCATCCATCACAATGTCAACAGCCAGCTGGCGGTTCTGGGTCCTGTAGAATCCGCCCTCCCCTCCTGCAAGTGGGAGGCAAGCGGCGCACGCACCCCATGAGGTGCACAAAACCACCTCCCGGGATCCGGGAATGGATAGGAGAACTCGGCTAATAATTATGGCAGATCCAGACATTGGACGTTTCTCTCCTCTACAAAGCACAGACGGCTTCAGGGCTGCGGGGAAGATGACCCCCTTTCCTGGGACTGCTGGATTCTGGCTAACGGGCTGCTCCAAGTCCTTCTGTGTGTGGGGGGGAGGGGTTCCTTGGAGGCTGGCCCCAGGGCTTTGCAGCCAGAGATTCTCTCTAAAATGCAGACTGGGGGCATCTGGCTGGCTCAGTCGGTACAGCACAAGACTCTTGGTCTCGGGATTGTGAGTTCAAGGTCTCGGGGTTGTGAGTTCAAGGCCCATGTTGGGAGTAAAGCTTACTTACTTACTTACTTACCGAACGAACGAACGAACGAATGAACGGACGAACGAACGAATGAATATGAAGGCATCGGCAAGTCTGCATTCCTTCAGGAGGTACTAGGGGACAGTCTTGCTTCTTCACTTCTTGCAGCTTCCAGACACCGCCTGCCTTCCTTGACTTATGACCCTCCTTCCATCTTCAAGGCCCTCAGAGTGATGTTTTCAAATCTCTCTCTTTCTCTCTCTCCTTTCCTGCCTCCCTCTGGCTCTCCTGCCTCCCACTTCTAAGTCCCCTTGTGATGACCTTGGGCCACCCAGACAATCCAGGGTAATCTCAAGATCCTTAACCACATCCACAAAGTCCCCTTTGCCACATAAGGTCACTTACTCACAGGTTTCAGAGATCAGGACGTGGGCATCTGTGGGGGCCTGTATTCTCCCCCCACAGAAAATTATGAAGGCTGTCCCTTAACTACCCTACGACCCAGAAACAGCACTACTAGGTATTTATCCAAGTTATACAGGTGTGCTGTTTCGAAGGGACACATACACCCCAATGTTTATAGCAGCGCTATGGACAACAGCCAAAGTATGGAAAGAACCCAAATGTCCACCGACAGGTGAATGGATAAAGAAGATGAGGTATACACACACACACACACACACACACACACACACACTGGAGTATTACTCAGCCATCAAAAAGAATGAAATCTTCCCATTTGCAACTGCGCAGATGGAACTGGAGGGTATTATGCTAAGTGAAATCAGTCAAAGACAAATATATGACTTCACTCATATGAGGACTTTAAGATACAAAACAGATGAACATAAGGGAAGGGAAGCAAAAATAATATAAAAACAGGGAGAGGGGACAAAACATAAGAGACGCTTAAACATGAAGAACAAACAGAGGGTTGCTGGACGGGTTGTGGGGGGGGGATGGGCTAAATGTAAGGGGCAGTAAGGAATCTCCTCCTGAAATCATTGTTGCACTGTGCTGACTTGGATGTCAATTGTTTTTTTTTAAAAAAGCTGTGCCTTGTTCGTTCTGTATCCTTTAGCATGAATGGAAGTTCAACAATATTTTTGAGTGAGAGCTGAATGGATGGATGAAAGAATAGCTCCCTAGAGGCTGGCTGGGGGCAGAACCAACGAGGAACGCTGGGAAGGCGGTGGATAAGGAAGAAGAAATGAGTGTAACCTGAGTGGCCCCACATGCCTCTCCTGCGAGCCCATTTTTGCTGGTGGCCTGGGCCTGTGGCATCCACCCCCCACCTGCAGAGCTGCCGGCGACGGGGCATAGGAGCCCCAGGAGGCTCCCAGCAGCCTCTGCTCCCCCTAGAAGGGCTCTGGGCACAGAAGAGAGGATGACCCGAGGACTGAGACTCAAGGAGGCAGTGACAGTGGGTGAAGAAAGCCATTGGGAACCCCCTGGGCCCCACGGGGTCCTGCCTCCTTGACTCTCAGATGGAAAGTGCAGCCCACACACCCACTCTGTGGCCGAGCATGGGTCTCAGGGGTCAGGCTCCTGCAGACGGAGCCTCTGGTCTTCGGGAAGCTCATCTAATCTACGCCTTTGAGCCTCAGGCTTCCTAACTGTGGAAGAGAAATAATAATGGTTCTCTTTCTGGGGTTTTGTGGGAATTAGAATATGGTGTACAAAGTGCACCTCAGTTGGCTAAGTCCTAGGAACTGGTCACGAAGCCTGGGAGTCCACGTCCCCATTCCGACATCTACTAGTAAGGCAGTCCTCTCACCTCTCAGCCGTGGTTTCTTTGTCTGCAAAATGGGTACAAGCAACTTGAACAGTTGCAAGTCAGGACAGGAGGAGGCCCAGATGAGACGTGTGGGACGGCTCATTAGTGCCATTAGTGCCATCACTGTGCCCGCGCCCCTGGGGAGACAGGCGCCTTTCCCAGAGTAGAGTTCCTAGACAGGCTCAGCTCTGGACAAAGACAGCGCAGGCCCATCCCAGCTGCTGGACCTCCCTGCCCTGCACTCCAAGTGGCTATTGTGAGGCCAACAGCTGTCTCTGCCAAGTGGCATCTCTGGGGCACACAGAGCAATGGAGAGGTCAGGGCACACTGGCCCGTTGTCCTTGGGGCTGAGCGAACAGCAGCAGCTGTGGGTCCCCGGGGAGTCCTCTGACCTCCACTCCATCCCAGCACCATGGTTATTCAGCCACCGGGCCCATGTCTGCTGGACTTCGAGCGGGCCCTCCAGCGGCTGAACAGCAAGGAGCCCGCCGTCTCCCACAGCGCCTTTTATCAGGGATCCTTAGGAACAGTAAGCTTGAAGAGGGTGGCACCTTGGATCTGGGGCAGGACACCATTCCTCACTCCTTACGGCACATACTTTCTAGGAGGGACGACTCCGACCCAACTACTCCCTGATGTCAGCCACCCACGTGCCCATGTGTACTCACACAGCACCCCAGGTACGGTCACCCTGTGGGTATCATTCCCCTGACACAGAATCTAGGGCTCAGAGAAGTGATTCAAAGACTGGCCCAGGATCACGGGCTGGGGCCCAGCGGAGCCCAGATGTGAACCTGGCCTGGCCAATGCCACAGTCTTTACCCTTTGCATGAACGCAGCATGCCCCAGGTGGGAGGGAGGCAGATAGATGCACAGACACCAGGGAGGAGGGCCTGGCCACACTTGGGCCCAGAAAAGCACTGGCTTCAAATGATCCAAGGTCAGAGGGGGTGGAGGACGGGCTGGAGGACCTCCCCTAGTTCCTGACAGTCAGAGAGTTCTAGAGCTCCCCCACACATCTGCTTTTCAGAACAGCGCATTTACAGAGGGAAAGGGGCAGGGGATGATGATTCAGGAAATCTGCAGCCGGAGTTAAATAGGCGCCTCATAATGATGGTGATTAAAAATTAACAGCACTGTTTGCAGAGTGATTTGGGTGTCCACTTTGCAGCCATGAATTCATTAATCGATGAAAACACAAGTGCTGAGGATAGGCTCCGGGGCACAGAGCGAGGGCTGTGAAGGTTCCAGAGGGGGCACCGGGCTCCCCACTCCGGCCCTTTCTCTGGCCTGGGCCTTGCTTTATGTCTGCACAGTGGGGATGCTGGTGCACCTGGGAAGCCTTGGGGTGGTAGTATACATGGGGGCAGCCCCCTCCCCCCCCGCCGGTTTGAGTGACCAGAAGAGCAGGAAAGGACTTAGGAGTTGGGAAACCCAGACCCGCCCCCCAGTTGACACCAATTAGCTGTGAGACCTTGGCAGTCAAGCACTTCCCTGTGCGTTTATTTGCTCATCTGTAAAACGGGTGAGGTCTCCTGAAACTGAATTTCCAAGCAGGCGGATGTATTACTTTGCTGCGGCTGCCTAACAAATTATCACAGAGCCTGCGGCTTAAGACAACAGATATGTGCTCCCATGGCGGTGGCCGCAGGTCCGAGAGGGCGGTGGGGGCAGGGCGGGCTCCTGCCAGAAAACCAGTCCCGCCTCCATTGGGGTCTGGGCGGGGGGTGGGGAGGGTGGTGGCAGGCCCCCCTGGGTGCTCGGTGACAGCCGCCAGAATCCCGTCCCCTCCTCCATCTTCATACGAGACTCCCTCTCTGTGTCCTAAGACTTCCGTCTCTGCGTGTCCCAAACTCTCCTCTCGTAAGGACCCCCGCCATTGAGTTTGGGGCTCACACCAATTCCAGGATGATCTCCTTGAGATCCTCAGTTACACGTGCAGAGATCCAATTTCCTAATCAGGTCCCCTTCACGGGTACCAGGGGTTAGGACTGGGTCTCCCTCTTTGGGGGAGACCAACCCACCCCAGAAGGCATGTGGGGTAAGCAGAAGCCGCGAATGCCAGGTGCTGTCATTGTTAGACCAATTCAGTGACTGTGCCCTGGGAGTGGGGGACTCATGGAGGCAGCGTCCTGGGCCGGCCCTTGGCCTGCCCTTGGGCTGACAGGCACACGGGGAGTGGGCGGGGCCTCGACCGAAGGAGGCGGGGCCTCTGGGGCGGGGGGGGGAGGTGAGGAGTCTGCACTGGAGCCTCGTCCAAGCCCGGCTCTCGCCAATGAACCGTTTCTGGCCACCAGAGTGCAGGGAAGCAGCCCTGGAGACCTCTCCAGGGCTCTGATTATTATTTTTATCATCCCTTAAATAGCTGCCTGCCCTGTCTTTCCTCCTCCATCTATTCTTCAGGGCGCCGTGTGTTGCTCTCTACCAGCCCTTCCGGGGTGCTCCGCTGGCTTCATGATAGAAAACCAAGCCCTAAAAGACACTCGAGTTTCAAATGCCAAGTTCGGCATCCCCACCCCTTCCCCATCCCCCTAACAGAAGGACTAAGTAAACCCTGAGCACCACCCCCCACCTGCCACGCTGCCCCATGCCTTCATATGGCTGGCCTCCCTTCTGGAACATTCCCATCGGCACCAGACGCTCCTTCGCAGCCCCTCCCTGCCCTTCTTAGCGCCCCCTCTTACCATTTATCACCTCGTTAGCCATTATCACCCCCCCAGGACCAGCGTGTGCCTCCCCACTTGACTGGGCTGTCCCCGAGGTCAGGAATACCCCACTTTGTTTCGGGGCCCCAGTCCCCAGCACATAGACGCTCTGTGGATGTTTATAGAAAGAAGTCTTCGGGAGACCTGGATTTGAATTGTGTCACCGCCTTCCCAACCGTGTGCCCTTGGCCTCGCTGGGTCTTGATGTCCTCATTTGCCAGCCTGCCCGCCCGCCCGCCTGCCCGCCCGCCCGCCTGCCTGCCTTGCCGGGTTGGTGTGTTGACAGATGAATGTGTTCTTGGGACTACTAATCACGGCCGGGGAACAGGGTTCGTGCCCCAGGGGAGGGGCCCCTGTGCCCCAGCCTCCCTGGGAATGAAGCTGGAGGGAGGCCCCGGGCTTGTGGAAATTCTTGGATCCCTTGCCCGCCCCTCGAGGCCCCGGCCCGCCTCGGCTCCAGGTGTCTTGCTCCCCAGCGATTTTCTTCGCTGATCCGGAGTTCAAAAGAACAACACCTCCAGGAGGAGCAGAGCGACAGCCCCGGGAAAACAAAAGCCAGCAAGCAGGCTCCATGGGGGCCAGCTAGGGCCTGCAGCGCGCTGCCCACCTCTCCCCACCCGGTCCGGGAAGGCGGGCGTCGGGTTCTTGGGCTCCTGCACGACTCTGAAAACATCAGCTCTCAGTTGGAGGGAAGGGGCCCGTTCGGGGCCAGGGCGTGCGGGGAGGGGGAGGCCTGGCCTAGTTAGAGCCCTCAAATGCTCCTTTGAAAGCGCTTGCAGATGTCCCCAGCCCCGGGGGCAGGGGCGGTGTAATAATAATAAAACAACATTTGCATAGAGATTTCGTTTACAAAGCACTTTCTCACGGGTGGGAGGCGCTGGGGTGGCCCGCGGAATCCTGGCCGGGAGGCTTCTGGTTGGTTCCACCCCCAGCCGAGCTCTGCGATTGTGTGCGCGTAAACAAAGCGCTATTCATCCAACTATTTCCGATTCCTCTGGATTTCGTTCCTTGTTTCCCTCTCCCATGAAGGGCTCACTCAGGGCTTGTCACTCAGGCCAGAAAAAGGACGTCAGGAGTCCCAGAGGGAGGGGTCGGCTGGGACCTGATTGGGGGGAGGCTGGAGAGAGGCGGGGGTCTCCTTCCCCTCCCTCCGCACCCCTGCCCCGCCTCCCCTCACCCTTTGGCCCCCAAGCTCCTGGGAATCAGAACAGGCTTGCTGCGGCCGGTTTGTGCAACTCGTCTCAAGGCTAACCTGTGGCTTTGTCTCCATGTTGAAAGACTGAGCGCAGGTTTGGTAACATCTGCGCCTATGCGGGGCAGACGTGGGGCTCTGCTAATACCCCCCGCCCCCGGGCGGCCCGCCTTGTGAGCTGGATGTTAGGTACACCGCGCGGGGGTGGGGGGGGCTGGGGCGTCTGCACCTGCACCAGGTGGGAGTAAGAAGACACCTGGCCCCTGGCCCCCGGGGATGAGGGGGGCAGCACCGGGCCCTGCTGCCTTAAGGGCCTCCAATGAGCTATATAGGGTCCACCTGCAAAGGCTTGAGCAGGTTTTAGCAGCTCGGCAGGAGATGGAAGATGCAAGAGATCATTGCTGGGCTGGACCAGTTCACCTTCACCTTCGAGAAGGATGTAGAGAGGCAAAAAGGCACTGGACTCCTGCCTTTCCAGGGCATGGACAGTGAGTGAGGACAAAGTGTCAGCCGGCCCTCTGGGGGACTATGTGCTGATGTGTAGGGCTCCTGACCGGCAGCACCTTCACTGCTGCGCACCAAGGGGACCGAGTGGGGGGCTGGGGCCTGCCTTCTGTGATTCTCAGCTTAGCCCCTCCCTTCCCAGGGGCTGAAGCCTCCCCTCCTACATCCTCTCCAGGATTCCAGGAAAATGGAGCTGACTTCCAGGCAGCCCATTTTCCAGACTGCGAAAGCAGAGAGACACAGAAAGGGAATTGTAAGAAGCCAGGGAAGTCCACATCGGCCTCCTGAGCGGGCTCGGGCCCCGCCAGCACCTGTGTTTCAGAGTTGGGGGCTTCGGTGTTGAGGTCTTGAGGCCATTGCTGGAGGCCAGCATCCAAAGAGCTGGGACCTGGCCCCCAGGCCCGAGCTTTGAGGAGGTTCAGGGTTGCGGGTGGGGGTGGGTGGGGGCTTCCCGAGGAGGAAAAGACCCTCTGGCAGGTGCAGCCTCTGGGAAGCTACCTTCTCTCTTCCCTTCTTCCCCTTTTAGAGTCCGGCTCAGCTGTGTGCAACTTTTTCGCCAAAGGGCTCTGTGAGAAAGGTGGGTGAGCAGATGAACCGGGGGAGGCGGGGGCAGCGACCGTCTACACATACACACCCTCTTGCAAAGAACTCCAAGTGCTCTGGTGAAGGTCACACCCAAGCAAGTCCCAGGCCCGGGGAGGGCAGGACTATTTACAAAGAGCCTGTTCCCAGCTCCCCTCACATTCTATCAGAGGGGTGGGTGGCCAAGCACGAGGCTGGTCCTGCTGAGGGATGTGGGCCCTGGGGCACCTCTGCCGACGGCAGCTCCCCCCTAAGAAGATAACTGAGTTACATAGGACATTTCTTCTTCCTTCCAAGTTGCTACAAAGCCGGCCCTTAGGTCAACACAACCTTTGTGGGGAGTTCTGAGACTTGGTTTTAACAGGTCCTTAATGAGCAATGTGTGCCAGGGGCCATGCTGGGTGGGGGCCCTGGGCTGGAACCCCAGCTCTGCTCTCTGGTAGGAGCCCCCCCCGAGCCCGGAGGAGGGGTGGGGGGAGCTGTGAGGGTCCTGGCTGGGGCTTCCCGGGGTTTGAGAAGGGCAAGGGCAAGGGCAAAGGCAAGGGCAAGGCCGGGCAGTGAGGAACGTTTGGGCAGACGTGCGATAGTGCTAAGATGACAGCCCTTCCTCCGTGTGGCCTCCGCCAGGGGTCAGGGGAGGAGAGGGGAGCACTCTCCTGGGGAGCCCCAGGCAGAGGGGGGGCCTCCCAGCTGGGTGCTCCGATATTCCCAGGGAAACTCTGCCCTCTCCGGCACAGCCGAGGGGAGAAGATGGTGGTGTGTAAGCACTGGCTGCGGGGACTGTGTAAGAGGGGCGACCAGTGCAACTTCTTGCACCAGTACGATGTCACCCGGATGCCCGAGTGCTACTTCTACTCCAAGTTCGGTAACGCCCCTTCCTGGCTCCAGCCCTTACCCTTGGGGGGGGGGGGGTGTTGGCAGTGGGGACTGGGGGGACAGAATGACGTCTTGACGGGTGCCCAAAGGAGGCTGTGTATGTCTCAGGTGGCAGACCAGGCCTCTCTGGGCCCCAAGCACCTGCTGTTGCACCCCCCTAGGAACAGTGGATCCCTGTCTCACTGCCCCACGGGCTCAGGCACATGCTGGTCGCCCTCCCCAGGGAGGGGTGGGGTGTGGCTGAACTCAAAGGCTGAATTGTTTCCCTCTGCAGTCCTGGCTAATCACAGACCCAGCCTGACTGTCCGGAAATAAGCCTGGAATGGGCCATATCTCTGTCCCTGGTGGGTCCAGGCCAGTGTTTCCCAAACAGCAGGCATTTGAAAGTCACGGTCACGGCCAAACACAGAAAGCACCTGTCCTGTTGACCTGTATCCCTGTCCCCTCTTTCAATTGTCTTGCTATTACAGAGTCTTATTTTAGAAGAAAACTTTGCATTGTTTCTCTAAGCGGAAAGGAAAGCTAGCATCTCTTATTGGCAGTGCAGGGTAACCGTAAGCCTACAGTCATGAGGTTCAGAAGCGCAGCCTCTAAAATTATCTTGTGTGGTCGGGTAGGGACCAGTGTCCTCCGTCCCCCTGGCCTCCAGACATCCTTCTGTCACGCACAGGGCTGCCCAGGGGGAAGCCGTAGCCACTTGCCACCTCATTTAAGAATTTGACAATAAACTATTTGTAAAAAAAAAAAAAAAAAACAAAGAATATAGAGAGTTCAGTGAGTGTGGGCCTTATACAACCCAAGCCTTTAGGGCCTTTAGACCTCCCAAAATATCTTTGGCACAGTCTATGTTTTAAGCAATTTTCATCACAAATAAAGTATAGTTTTCGGAAAAAAAAAAGAATGAATCAGCAAATGGGCTACAGATCTCGTAAAGTAGCTTCCCTTAAAATTCTACAGCTCGGTGCTTTCTGGAGCTGGAAGGAGCCTTAAGGATTATCTAGTCCAGGGCTTTCCAAACTGTGTTCCAAAAGAGTGGCCGAGGGAGAGAGGAGGCACGGCCCCCAGGGACATCTCTGACTGAGGCAGCTGTGGGTAGCTGCCCTTAGTGCCGGTGGCGGGGGCTGGCGGTGGGGGAGGTCCCGGGTATTCAGGAAGAAGGCGAAGTGTCCCCAAAGAGCCCCTCCCAGGCCAGAATTCCGTGTCCTGCCAGCTCGGACTTGAGGGCCAGCTGCCCGCATGTGTTCTTGGAAGGGAAGGACAAAGTTTACCTGCGGCCCGGCTCCCCTTGGTCACCACCTAAACCTCTTTCATTTAAAAATGCCACTTTTTTTAAAAAATAATTTTTATTTATTTTTGAGACAGAGTGTGTGCGAGCAAGCACGCAAGTTGGGGAGGGGTAGAGAGAGAGGGAGACAGAGGATCCAAATTGGGCTCTGTGCTGACAGCAAACTCATGAACCACAAGAGCATGATCTGAGCTGAAGTCAGAAGCTTAACCGACTGAGGTACCCAGGTGCCCCCGCAAAATGGCACCTATTAATTCCTTCAATAAAATTGGTTTTCTTTCGGGACTCGGACACTGTGCTGGGGATGGGTACAGGACCAGGCTCCCTTCTGCCCTCAAAAGCTCTCATTGTGAGGGGCGTACGTGGAAACCATTGAGTATAGTATGTAACCTCTCTTTCTGCTCTTGGAGTAATGAGTATCTCTAATATCATATCAAAGTAATTATTGCTTTTTATTTTTATTTATTTATTTATTTTTTATTTATATCTAGGAGAGAGAGAGAGAGACAGCGTGAGCAGGGGAGGGTCAGAGAGAGAGGGAGTCACAGACTGAAACAGGCTCCAGGCTCTGAGCTGGCAGTCAGCACAGAGCCCGACGCGGGGCCCGAACCCACGAACCGTGAGATCATGACCTAAGTGAAAGTCGGACGCTTAACCGACTAAGCCACCCAGGTGCCCCTAATTATTGCTTTTTAAATTTTTAAGTTTTTTATATTTATTTTTGAGAGACAGAGTGTGAGCGGGGAGGGGCAGAGAGAGAGGGAGACCCAGAATCCGAAGACAGGCTCCAGGCTCTGAGCTGTCAGCACGGAGCCTGACGCAGGGCTCAAACTCACGGACCGTGAGATCATGACCTGAACCAGAGTCGGACGCTTAACCGACTGAGCCACCCAGGCGCCCCCAAAGTAATTATCATTCTTATTGGAAGTAAATTGTTTTATTTAGAACATTGTGTTGGGAGGTGTTGGAGTGGGAAGGGGGCAGCCGAGGGGGCCCAGGGTTTGGGCAATGCAGCTCTTTGGGCTCTTCTAAAAGGGACCGGGGACTCTGGAGACGCGGGCTGGAGGGTGAGGCGAGGGTGCCACCTGCTGGCCACCAGAGGAATGCAGCGCGGTGCATCCAGGCCAGGACAGAAAGGCAGCATTGCACAGGTGACTTTCCACTGCCTCCTGGATCGAATGCTCACCGGCCCTAGGGGACGGATGTCGCTTCCATTCCTCAGAAGGCGGGAGCCCAGCGTCAGCACTCTGCCCGGGGCTGCTCACGGCAGTTCCCCTCTCTGAGCACTGCTGTCCTCGTTCGTGAGATGGGGAAGGCCAGGAGGGAATGGTGATTTCAGACTCTTCTTCAGCATCAGCGGTGCTCTTCTTCGGGTGAAACCTGCTTTGCAGAAGACATTTAAGTAGGTCTCTGGAGCAGTTTGAAAACCAGTGAGGTGAACACCATGAAGTTCCTTCTGGCTCTGAGAAGCAACGAGTTGTAGACTTTGAAGGAGCATGGGATCGGAAGCATTTGCCAATTCTCTACGCAAATGAGGTGACAAATGAGCCAAATTCTCCTCATGGCTCCTTCAAAGCCCCTGGGCCTCTGGGGAGAAATCTAAGAGGGTTCTTACGACAATTCTCAAGTGGTCTGTCCCACAAGGCTGGCTCCTTCCAGGGGACCTACCTGAGTCTTGGTCTGTGGCACAGACATGGTGCAACTACACGGGTCTCTGGGTAGCATCTAGCATCAGGCCAGTGCCAGCTTGGGAGCAGTCCATGGCTCTTCTTGGCATCTCCACCAGAAAGGACTGTGCCCTGATTCGAGAAGCACTGTAGGCCTCTGTCACGGAGACGCAGAACAGAGGGCTTTAATCGAAATGCATCCACACTGAGTCTTCTTGGATCTTTAGGGGCTCGCCCTGGCTCTCCTCTCCCTGCCTCTCCTTCGTTCCTTCCTCTCTGGTGACCTCCAAATGCCTTCTGTTCCAGTCCCTCCTTCTGGATACCTGGCCCTGCCTCCACTTTTCTAGATGTGTTTATTCCTACCCAAGCCCTACTTAGCAAGTAGTACTGGGATGCATCCTTCTTAGATTGAGGGAAGGGTTAGAAAATCCTTGCTGTCTTTGAAAAGCTGCTGCTGTCGGAAGGAAGGCAAGTGGCTTTTAGGCAAGGGGTGTGGTCAGTCCACTTTGGGGAAAGGGGGGAAATGGCCATAAGGAATGCTGGGCTTTTCAGGTGATTGCAACAACAAGGAGTGTCCCTTCCTCCACCTGAAGCCAGCTTTCAAGACCTGGGACTGTCCTTGGTATGATCAAGGCTTCTGCAAGGATGGTGAGCCCTGACGGAAAGGGAGTGCTAGGCGATCGGGGTGCGGGGGTGGGGGGGGAGACCCCAGCAGGGGAAGGATGCGTGTTCCTGCTAAGGCCCCGTGGGGTGTGTCCCTGGGTTAAAATCCCAATGGGAGACCTTTCCACAGTTCTCTCCAGGCTGGCTCTGAAGGAAAGAACCCTCTGTGATACTGTAACAGTCAGCCTGGTGTGGCTTCTCCCAGCGGGCTTACGTGGGTTCAAATCCCAGTCACTTCAGAATATATCGGCTGTGTGACCTTGAACGAATCGCTGAATGCATCTCCTCACTTACGGAAGGGGAAAATGGCTCCCTTATAGGGTAATCGAGCCGGTCAGATACAGGACCTCATAGGAAGCCCTTGGTATAGGGTCTGGCCCAGAGGAGACTGTTCACATGCATTCTCTTCTCTATTTCTTTTACCCCCTGGGGGTGTGCTGTCACCTAAGCATGCTGCTCGTGCCCATTAAGAGGCAGGGTCCCCCCATCGGAGTCCCTGTGCTCTGAGTACCACGTTCTTTCTTTTCATTGGTCTTCAGGCGCGTCATTCTGAGTCCTTGGCAGTGTGCCTTTGGGGAGATCTTAGGAGACGATTAATAAACTGTGGTGGGGTTAGCCTTTCCTCAGCTGTAGCTTCCGGAGCTAAGTAAAGATGACAAATGACAGTCTACAGCCACGCAAATCCTCCAAGATGCAGTGTGTTAGGGACACTTCCGACCCTACTGTTCAGGACTGGCCAGCTGGCACCCACCCCAGCACATTCCAAGGTGGCCGTTCCCCTCTCGGCCACGTGGCTAGGAAGCAGGTGCTTTGGGCAGCCCGGAGAGGACAGGTTTATATGCCCTGTTAAGTGGAGAGCTAGGGCTGCCGTACCCTCCGGGTGAGATCTATCGTGTGTGTTTCTGGCTGCTCTTTGCCCAGCAGGTCCCCTGTGCAAACACCGCCATGTCCGTAAGATAATGTGTGCTAACTACTTCGTGGGCTTCTGCCCTGAGGGACCCAAGTGCCAATTTGCCCAGTAAGTATGACACTTAGCTTAGCAACTCCCATCTAGTACAGGGCCCGCTTCCTGGGTCCTTTCATACCTTCACTGGCCCAAGGTGGGAAATGAAGTGTCTGGAGAGCACGCCCCCCCCCACCCCGGGGTGGTTTCCTTGCTAGCTCACCCTGCACCGGCCCCCACCCCCACCCCCCTGCTCAGGGCTGCACTGTCCTCTATCCTAGGCTGTTCATATGTATTTGTGCGGGGCACAGGCATATAGCTCTTCCCAAACTGTTCTAGAAATGAGCAGAAACCTTTAAAACCCACCCCGTCCCTCTGCAGTTCTCTCCCTCTCCCCCTCCCCACTGGCTGGGGCATGGGCTCCTTTCCCCGCAGGGCTCAGCAACCGGAAATCTGCAGTAGTCTGGCGAGGGGCATGCTAATGAGCAGGTGATGGGGCTGGAGCCAGGCTGTAACTGTCTCTCTCTCTCTCTGTACTTCACTCAGTCCCAAGACGAATCTTTTATTCAACCAGAGTTACCCGAAGGTGAGTGTGCAGGCAGGGACGGGGCAGGGGTGTGTTTCGTTCCCTTTACCGCACCTGTTCCCCGGAGAGCTCTTACTCTGGTACCGCGCGCAGCTGCCCTCCCTCTCACGCGATCTGCTCCAAGTACCCGCCAGTCCCCGGAGAGGCCGCGGCCCAGACCCCCTCCCACCTCCGTAACCTCTGCTTCAGGTAGGACTGCTCTGCTTGTCAGCCCCTGAATTCTCCTTAGGTGGAGGCCATGTGTGTGTAAGTAATCCGTGGGGTTCGAACCCACCACCCTGAGACCAAGAGTCCCACGTTCTTCCAACTTAGCCAGGAGCCCAACGTGTGTGTGGCTCTTTGAGAAAGAACAAGGGGCCCAGCTCCGGGCTTGTGGTCCAAGGTCGCACCTGCACCAGAGGTCAGCCAACCACAGCCTGGGGGCCAGATCTGACCACTGCCTGTTTTTGTACAGCCTGGCACTTGACAATGATTTTCTAAGATAGATCGTAGGGGGAAAAAGAACCCAACAACCCCAGAATATGCTGTAACACGTGGCAATGTCAGTGCTCGTAGTTTTATTGCTCATGTCCCCATCATCTATAGCCGGTCTCGTGCCTGAGTGGCTGCAATGGAGCCCAGACGGCCTGCAAAGCCTCTGCTGACCCCTGGTCAGGACGGCTGAATGTTGGACGGCCAGTTCAGTCTGGCCGTGGGAACGGGGGGCGGGCGCTTAGGCCCCGTCAATCAGTGGTCCCACATCCCGTCCCTCAGCAAGAGGAAAGGCGGGCCAGGGCACGGAGGGCGCCCTCTGCTGCGTCCAAGTGGGATCTCGGCTGGAAGGCCGGAAGCCTCTTCAGTCGCTGTTTGCAATTCACAAGCCCATTTCTAAGGCCCATCGGAAGGCACGCTTCTGGCCATTAAAACCGTAATCATAAAGCACCTTGAACCCAGGTTTGCATTTAAACACCAGGCCAGAGCCTCTGCTCTCAGTGTAAAGTCACCGTGTCTGCAGTGTTTTCTCCTGACTTTATCAGCAGCTTGTCAACTGGCCACGGGGTTCAGCCCCTCCTGCTTGTGCCTGGGGACCTCGCCAGCCCCTTTCCCCGATGAGGGGCCTGCCTCTCCCTGCTCAGAGGCCCCCAGAGCAGCTGGTTTCCTACCACCTGGGACTCAGGACGCTGGAGCCTGGCCTGTGCTACAGGGTGAGTAGCAGCGGACCCACCAGGCTACTGCTCTGTGGAGGGCGAGGGGGAAGTAAGGGGAGTAGCCTTGTAACCCCTTTGGGTCAGGTAAGACCACCACACTGGGGTCTAGGGGTGTGAATGAGGGCAGTGAGGGGGCACTGGTTACCCCAATGTTACCCTGTCTCCACGACCTCATCCAACTTACTTCTCTGGCCAGACAAGACTTACTTTCTTTAAAAGCTAGTAGGTTAAACAGCTTTCATCAGCTGCTTTGCTGCCTATCAATTCTGAGTTGATATATAATGTTCCTCAAGGAAGGGAATGTAGCACTTTGATTCCCCCACCCTCCCCCATTTATCAAGAAGAAAAACAGACATACCTTCCTTCCGGATAAACTCTATGTTGTTCTGTGCTTTTTGTTTTGTCTTGGGGATTTTATTTGTAAGTGATCTCTACACCTAGCGTGCCAGCTCACAACCCTGCGAGCCAGAGTCACACCAGCTGGGCTGACCAGGTCCCCGACTGTCCTGTGCTGCTGGCTTCTCTCTGCTGTAGAAGCTCCCTCAGCAGAGGGCAGGGAGCAGGGCCCTTGCCTTTCTCGTATGTTTGACTTTCGGGCCTTTGCACATCCAGAGCCGTCCTCCAGGAGGGCGATACTGGCTGGAACCTCAGGGTCTTTCGGGCCTGAAATGGAGCTTCATTTAAGATAGAACCCATCAAAGGTGCCTGGGTGGCTCAGTCGGTTAAGCATCCGACTCTTGGTCTCGGCTCAGGTCATGATCTCGTGGCTTTGTGGGTTCAGGCCCTGCGTCTAGCCCTGCACTGAGTGAGGAGACGGCTTGGAATTTGCCCGCCCTCTCTCTTCCCCTCCCCACTTGTGCAACATCAAAAAGGTAGTTAGGCAGCTAATAGCTCTTGTGATTCCCTAGACAGGTTAGGATTTTTCTCTTGGGATCTGAATTTACGGAAAGTCACACCATTAATTTCTTTCTTTTAGTGTCAAAAACCGGGGCATTATGCCAGCAAGTGTAGTAAGACTCCAGCAGGTAGGAGTTATCAGAAGACAACCCTGGCCTGTGGGGTAACTGAAGACCTTCTGGCGAAGAGACCCAAGGGCCATGCTGTCCCCATGTCCCGGTGACTGCTACGTCAGCCCACACAGGGTGGGAGGTGTGGGAGTAGCGGCTGCACTCGGGCGACTTCCTCGTCCCGTCCGCGAACGAGCTGCCAGAGCCACAAGGGGCTGGAGGCACAGGGGCTGTGGCCGGGCGGGTAATCCCTAAATTGGGGGAGCGGCATGTCCATGAACCCCAAACCCAAGCGAGCGGAGAAGAGCCGCCCCACCGCGCGGCGCCCACACCTGCCGCGAGAACAGCCCCGGCTGCCTCCCCTGCTGCTACAAACTGCTGATTAAATTCAACGGTTTTCTTTAGCATGACAGTGGCTTCCCTGTTACGGCTCCTTAAATTGAAGGCTGTATTCTGTGCGTGGCGGATGTGAGGAATTATGGGGAGGGAGACGGTACAAACCAGGCTTGCCCTGGGGAGGTGTGGGCGGGACCCGGCCTGTGTAACGCCATACTGTCTACGCAGATGCAGATGCGGGAGTCAGGCGCCAATGCGATCTGACCCACTGAGCGGGAGGTGTTGCTAAGTGGAGCCTTTCGGAGAAAGGGAGAAAACATCAGTAGAAGGGGTGTGGTATGAAGCCCCCCACCTCGTGGCAGATGGAGACACCTGCCCAGACCCTGGGGCTGGAAGGTAAGGGGACAGGGCAATCTCAGAATGCCGCCCCCAGAATCTGGGGGTCAGCCCCGCCTGGGCTGCTCAAACACAGCCGTGTGTGCAGACTGCTTAGCCTCAAGCCTGTTTCCTCAGTGTGACAAATGAGCCTAATGGCGCCGGCCTCCAGGGGGTCCTAAGGATGAGAGAATGCAGGTAGAGAACTCTGCACAGCACTTGGCTTGGCCAGGGCAGGCCCCAAAGGGCAGCCGCATTTTAGCGGGGACTGTGGCAGGCTTGTTCTCGCTTGGTTCACGTTCAGAATCTGAACTAGCAAGAGGCCACCGGGGGTTCAGAGGAGCTGTTATAATGTAATTCCTACCACACGTAGGCCCTGCCGGACTTTACCGTGCAGGTCTTCTAATCCCACCGGATCTCTGCAAAAGAGGTATAACTGTCGCCACTTTACTGTCCAGACCCTCCAAAGAGGCTCCAGGAAGTTAGACAACTAGCCCCAGGCCATGGCCACCATCTCAAAGGTGAGGGTCTGGAAGAGGCAAATCATCAGGTGAGAGGGAATTTCTGAAAATACTGTTATGAGGTAGGAACACAGGGAGCGGGGGAATCGGGGGAATCTGTATGTAAATCAGGGTAAAAAAAGGACGTGGTAATGGTAATGTTTGCCCAGAACGAGTAAAACACCCTGTTGCTAATGTACAAAGGATTACCTTTAATCGCTAAGTATTTTCGTATGTATTAGAAAAACGTACTTCCCCCAGTAAACTCAGTATTTCAGGTATGGTCACTCAGGCTTCCAGCCCAGGAGCTATGACCAGGGATACCCCCCCACCCCCAACGCAGACCACATGGGTGCAGCCAGGGCCTTCGGGCCTGCCTGCAAGTATTTCCAACCATCCGGAAGGGACCCTCCCCGTAAGTCTTCTCACAGGTGGATATGGACCGCCTGGTACGGATTCTCTGTGCGCTGCTGGAAGGTTTGGAAATCCACGCCGCCGCCGCCGCCGCCGCGGACACTGCTTCTCACCTGGGGGGGGGGGGGTCCTGCCCATGCCGTGGGAGGCACCAGGCATCACTCTGGGAGGCAACATCAAGGAGGCTGTTTAACACGGACCATCATGTTAGGGGCGTCCCTGGCTTTCTCTCGGCTCTGTGAAGAGCAGCTACTCCTGACTCATGCCCGCAGGTAATGGGCTCACTCAGCTGCGACCCCAGGTCTGAAAAGAATCTCTCGCCTTCCTGGATGGAGCCCTGGATCTGCCGGGTCACAGACACGATTAGGACTGGCTGCACAAATGAACGATCTTGCAGGGATATTTGCAGATGTGAGCAGTAAATACATCCCCACGAGCCAACTGTCCATCGCTACTGTAAGCGGAAACTGCTCCTTTGATCACGCAGTTGGTCTAGACTGGAATCTAGGAAAAGAATCAACGGCTCTCAGCTGACCTCAACAACGTGGGCTCTTTGGAATATTATCAGGAAATCCTTAAAAGACTTGAGGAAAGGTCTTCAAGCACAACCTCACCCCACAGGGAAGTAATGAGTGGCCAGGAACCAGCACTCCAGCATCTGGACAGAGAGCCAACGGCTTTTTCAAAGTCCTCCGGACCCTTTAAGAATCCACACTCAGTATTGGGGTGCCTGGTGGCTCAGCTGGTTAAGGATCCAACTCTAGCTCAGGTCATGATCTCACAGATCAGGAATTTAAGCCCAGTATTGGGCTCTGTGCTGACAGCTCAGAGCTTGGAGCCTGCTTCTGATTCGTGTCTCCCTCTCTCTCTACCCCTCCCCTCGCTCATGCTCTGTCTCTCTCTAAGGCTGTAAGTCAAGAAAGCTTCTACCAAACTGTGTTTGCTAAACTATCTTAGGGCCGCGATCCCAAGTTGCCTTCAACACTCCACACGTGGAGGCCGGTGGCGGGGTGGGGGTCCACTCCCCCAGGGCAGGGTCGGCACACATTTTCTTGGTATTTTCAGCTTTGCGAACCATGTGGTGTCTGCTGTACGCATTCAGTTCTGGCCCAGCCACACCTGACCACGGAGGTACGGCTGTGCTCCAGGAAGACTTTAGTCACAAAACGGGGAGTGGGCTGCATCGGCCACCACAGGGGCCACGGCAGCTGCGTGAGGGCTCAGGGGCAGCCTTCTCTTCTACCTTGGTGCCCTGAGGGTTTCTGATCTGGACTAAAGGCAAAGGGGGAGGTGCAGGGAGCATAGCATCTCCCTTAAAGGGCATTTGCAAAGAATGGCCACAAAGCCCTTTCAAAAGGAAAGATCCTGTTTTCAGAATTCCAATGAAGTCCTCAGTAATACAAATGCAGTTCTCTCCTCAACCTTGAATGTTTTCCTTACGGGGAATTCTGGTATACCTTTTCCCCAACCTTGAAAAACTGATGCAGGATTAAATTACTCCCGCTGGGGATAATTAGAAGGGGAGTGAGACAGGGAAGAGAAAAGGCAGATAAAGCAGAAGATAGAGCCAGAACTCAAGTCTTGAAGGAGCTCGGATAAAACAGGGGCTGACAGCATGCATTTGGCATGAGAACATCCCAAGCAAAGCTAATGTGTGTATGTGTGTGCGCATGCGCACATGTGTATAAAACAGGTAGATATAAACGTATCTAGGATATATAATCAACTCGCATGTTGGAAAAACGGATTGGAGAAACAGCTCTCCGTCAGTGCAATCTAGATTACGTTTCCTCTAAGCCTTTTCTATCTGTAAGTAACCAAGTGAGGGCCAAAGCAGAAGCTATAAAATCAGAAAAACGCTGACTATTTTGATGGGGGAAGAGACCTGGAAAACCCAACAGCCCTGATAAAGTAAAAGGAAGGTGTTAAGTGTTTCACTGAAATTCTCAGGAAGGGATGGGGTGGGATTCTGAAGTTTCTAGAAAAAATGACCAATAGAAACCATTTGCTATTACACTCAAGATGTATAAAAGGCACTTTAATATTCTGTTCAGTGTGCAATCTCATTTTAATTGGTTTAAAACTATTTGTTAAGGATTTCCCACAGACTCACCTGCAACTCTGTCTCCACCCTTGTTTTGTTTTTATGGCTCTCACACCTGCCAAGGTGTCAATGACCCCAAAGGGCCGGATGGAGGCAGATTTCCTGCCACTTCAGACACTAATCTGTACCAGGGGGCGTGAAGCCTGGCATCTCATACAGATGACTAATAAAATGCCAAAGCTTAGCGAATACTTTTAGGGAGAGAGATTTAAAAGTGAGGTATTACTCACTGCAAATTAACGCTTTAAAAAAATTTTACTGATGACCTTTGTCACCTTCCTGCCTCCCTCAACATCTTCGGCCTTCAGGAGCAGACAAACCGAAGGCTTCTCAGGAGCACTGTCTCTCCGGAGAGCCAGCCCAAGACCTGTCCACACAGACCCGGGCCTGTCCAAGGGAAAGGGGCGGACGGACTTCCTAACATCACGGTGTTCGGTTCCAATAATTTTATTCTTCTCACGCCCTCTCCCTGCCCCAAATACCATTCTAAACTGTCCGATCTGCACCGCAGTGGTCTCGGCTGCGCTCCCCACGTCCTGGAGTGCTCTCACTCGGTGTCCAGGCCACTACTTCCGCCAGCGCTGCAGCTCTTGGGATAAACAGAGAGAAGCGGTAAGAAACCAGGAGACGAGGTGCCTGGGTGGCTCAGTCAGTAAGGCGTCCGACTTCGGCTCAGGTCATGATCTCGCAATCTGTGGGTTCGAGCCCCACGTCGGGCTCTGTTCTGACAGCTCAGAGCCTGAAGCCTGCTTTGGATTCTGTGTCTCCCTCTCCCTCTGCCCCTCTCCTGCTCACACTCCCTGTGTGTGTCTCTCTCTCAAGAATAAATAAAAACATTAAAAAAATTAAAAATAAAATAAAAAATGAGAAAAGTTAACCTGCACTAAAAAGAGAGGTGGCATTCAGACGCTTTCCTCCTGGACAGGACCTGCGCAAGTGAACCCCTAACGAGGGTGGCTGTGTTCTCAGCGCAGAAAGTAACGTTAACTGAGGCTTCTGTGCCCCATAGACACAAGACTGCCGGCCGTAAGGTCTCCTCTCCTCTCTTGGGGTATAAACTGTTTGGTTTCAATGCTGAAAGGCGGTTCTTAGGTAGGAATTACGGGGGGTCGCCGATCTGGTGGGCAAACAGCTTTAGGGACACAGCACAGAGCAGCAGACTTCCGGTGAGACCCGAGCACAGGGCCAATCATGTAATTCTAGTCCCACCCTGTGAAGGTCATTATAACCAAAACCCGTAATAAAAGACCCCAGAGCCCCAGACAGGGGCTCAGTCCCTGGGCTGTGCCAGAGAACGCAAAACTGGACTATAAAAAGCCATTTGGAGAACCCCTGGCGGGTCCCTGTCATGGGAGAGGCCTGCGACCTGGGCTCGGAGTACTGAGAAGCTTACTCAGATGTCTGAAACTCCAGCTGCACCAAAGGACGAAGTACCCTGCGAAGAGCATGGTGACGCCCCCAACGCCACTCCGCACGGTGGTACGGCACCTGACCCAGCCTGTGGGAAGAGAAATGTGGTTGCCGTGGTGACGCGACCTGCCGTTGTTCGCGTCACCCCGATCAGCCTGGGCCACGGGACCGGAGTCACAGGATTCTCGCACCTCCACATGGGTTATGCTTTTTTTTTAAACAGATGAAAAGGCCCAAGGTGGAAGGTGTTAATTTTAAAAGTTGAGACACTCTTGTTTTAGGAGTTTGGTCGGAATCGCGAGTCGGGGGAGACTAACACGCCTGGAGAACTTGAGGTTTAGTGCCCTCCGGGCTTTAAGACGATCCAGGCGGGCAGGGGAGAGGCGAGGGGAGGAGGCCAGGGGGAGGCATCACAAAAAAGGAAAGCTGGCCCGTAATGGCTGCTGCTCTCCTCCTGGTGTTGACGTCAGGCTCCATGGTGAAAATGGACCGAGGGAAGAGAAGGGAGCCTCCACATTTGTCTCTTTCTCTTTTCCTTAGCCTGGCTGGAACCATTTTGGCTAAAATAAGAGACCCTTCTCCAAATGCTCAGAACCGGCAACAAAACCCAGCAGTCAATGACTCCAGCTCACCTTTCCGGACTGCTCCCAAGAGCCTCATCAGAGTAAAGCTGGAGGCTGGAAGTCTGGTCGGGGGTCCCCAACTCCTGAGAGCAGGCCAGCTTCTTTCCAACAAAGGAACTACGGTTCCAAACAGAAGTCACTGTGACAGTTCGTTTAGATTCGCTCCTTTCCCGACACTCTGTGCCCAGGGTTCCGGGGCCAGGCTGCGGGGAAGGATCCCGGAACAGCTGGAGGGCTGCAGTTAACTAAGTGCTGAAGGTCAAGGCGGTTTATTCCCTGAGAGAGGTTCTATGAAGGGCGGGGGGAGCCCCTGGGGATTGGGATTGAGCTACACTTCCGGTCTGATGAGTGGACCGCGCAGCCAACAGGCGTGCGCATGCTTCCTGAGAGGGACAGCCCGCATCTGCTACCACTTGCTGTGTTTCAGCAGAAGGCAGGACTTCCTTGTTTCAATTTATTTTTTAACTGTACATCCCAGTTAGTTGGCATAGAGTACAACGATGTCAGGAGTAGACTCCCTACTGCCCCTTACTCATTTAGCCCATCCCCCCTCCCACAGGCCCTCCAGGAACCCTGTTTGTTTTCCATGTTTAAGCGTCTCTTATGTTTTCCCCCCCTCCCTGTTTTTATCTTATTTTTGCTTCCGTTCCCTTATGTACATCTGGTTTGTACCTTAAAGTAGAAGGCGTGACTTTCTACGGTGACACTAACTACTGCTAGTTCTCATGACGACTAGGGTCGGCACGCGTGCTGCTTTTACTGGCAAGTCAACGGTTATGTTCAACATGGGAATAATCCACGTAGAACCAGAAAGGAGGGTTTATGCTCTCTATTCACAGCTTTCCTGCCCCTGTTTTTCTGTGTTAGGAAAGGGAATCTCTACTGTCACTGATCTTCCGGTCTCGGTTCGGTCCATCGGGAGAAAGGATAAACAAGGGAACAGCTGCAACAAGTTTAGCAGATGCGGTGACACCCAAATGATCGTGACACTAAGCAACACTGAGAACCACCGATGAGAAAAACCGCACTGGCTTCGGAGAAATCACCCAGAAAATTATTCCATGAGGTGAAGATTAGTCTCTTAAAAAAACAAAGCAGGACAAATCCCATTCTTCTTGGAAAAGGTCTGAAAACAAGATGGGAAGGAGCAGTTTTGTGAAAACTGCAGCTGAAAAACCACCTCCCCTGCCGTGTCAGGAATGGGGCGGCCCCTCCACGCTGTCCCTTCTCCAACCAGCAGCCTATTTCCTCCACTAAGGGCTCCATCACACTTGTGCAAATGACATCACTTTGGGACGCCCGAGGCCCAGGAGAGGCCATTTCAGAACCCACAGAAGTTGCTGAGAGTTTCTTCTGTGTCTCCTTCCCACCGTCCAGGAACCCTGGGTTCTGATCGACACCCCTTCGGCCTAGCTCCGCTGCCATCTCGTCTCTAGACAGGGTCCTTGACCCGCTACCAGTATAGATGTCTTTATGTCCCAAACCTAGTGACCGCGGCGCCATTCTCTAGCATAAACACCAGAACCATCCCCGGCACCTCCACCATTTCCTATCACCCCTCTGGCCTGGCTGGAATGCCAGACATGTGACTCAACGCACCCCTCCTGCCTCTGGCTGTTGACACACGTCCCCTTTCCCAGTCGCTTCTGGGTACTAGCAGATCTACTCCTGACTGGTCATATTCCCGCTCTGCTCTGACCCTGACTAGTCTGAGCCCCTTTGTCATAGGTGTCCCATCTTGAAACCCTCACTCAACACCTTATCGGTGGAAATGGTGTTTTTCTCTCATTCAGAGAAGAGGGTTTATGAAGCTGTTTCTGGGTCTTTAAACGCCCGTGACCCTATCGGGTTTCCGTACTTTCTGTTCTCCCTGCCGCCCAATTTCTAGGAACTGTGTTTTATTCAAACCTCCTCCTCTCTCCCTCACCTTCTGTTTGCCAACACCCCGGGGCCCTCCCCGACACCTGCAGAACTCTAACTTTGAAAATGTCTGGAAATCTGAATCTTAGACCGGACTTCGGGATCATTCTCTGGGGATGAGGTCCAAGAATCTTTCATCCTATATGGGGTCATCAGGTTGTCCTGATTGGGGCTCAGAGCTCTTCAACCCTCAGTCCCAGAAGCTAGGGCACCGACATCTGGGCGGGGCTCAGCCAAGCACCCCTCCCCTGGCGAAGGGCTCGCAAGGCTCTCCTTTGAACAAAGGAAACCAATTTCTATTGCTGAGGACGGTCAGCCACTTGTACTCGCTCAGTCTCCAGAGATTTAAATCTTGGAACTTCTAAAGTCTGTTTTCTCCAGTGCTGGAAAAAACACTTTTTTTGGGGTAGTAAGTCCGTGAAAATCCTTCTCCCTAAACCTCACAGGATGGCTCAGCTCTTGATGCCACCGAGCTCAGTAAACCTATTTGTCATTCCTGACTTACAGAAACCCGACTCCGCCGCGTCCTCAGAGCTACCAGTCTTGCCAAGCTGGTCACAGCAGTGCAGACTGGGAGCAATCCCAGGGAGCAAAATAGCTCTTCACCACTATTCTGGAGAAACCCAGCCCTTACCTTACTAGTACTATGTTCTTGGGACCCACTAAAGGGAGCCTGTCAACTAATAACTTAAATCAACTGTGACAATGACCACTAAGTGCCTCAAACAGTGTAAGCCTAGCTCACAGGATAAAGACCATGGGTGTCCAAGTCAGATGGACTGAGACTTGAATTCTGGCCACCACTTACTGGATGAACATGGGCAAGTCACTTGAGATGCCTGGGGCGCATGGGGTGCCTGGGTGGCCTGGGTCACGATCTCATGGTCATGAGATGGAGCCTGCTTGGGATTCTCTCCCCGCCACCCCTCCCCAAATAAGTAAATACATAAAAGATGTCTGGGGCTTAGGTCCCTCACCCATAAACAAAGGTGGGACAGGGACGCCACTGACAGTCACCTGAGTTGTCATGAGGTCTGAATGAGGTAACAATGTAACGTTAGCTAGCAGAGGCTAATCTGATGTGAGTCTCCTCCCCTCTCCCTCTAAAACGAAAGTGGGTGTACCAGAGACCCCTCCCCGCAGCACGGTGAGAGACAGCACAGGGACTGGAGAAGTCCCGCGCGCCAGAGATGTGCTACGGGCTGCGCGCGTGCCTATGCGATCAAGACAGCTGACCAACTCCCGTGCTGCTGGCTCCGGTCAACTTTCTGCAACATGGTTTAGTGGAAAGGGCGTTCTACTTGGAGCTCCACTGTTTAAGGCAACATGACCTTGGACAAGTCACGTGTGCTCTCCCAGCCTGGTTTATCACCAGCAAAGCAGAGATAAAGGTCACCGCCCACTTCTCAGAGGGGCGGGGCCTCAGCAAGAACAGGATGGAAGCAGCACCAGCAGCACCAGCATGCTGAGGTGGACAAACTCAGACGTTAATATCGATACTGTATGGGGGTGGGAAAGGGGCTCCCGAGCAGCTTTGGCCTTGAGACGGACTACAACGGAGAGAGCACCTGGCCGTTAGGGGGGTTCGTAGGGCAGGTGGAAGAAAATGGCAGCTTCAGCCAGCAGTCCTCTTTACTTGACACGGTACCCCCTGAAAGCTCTAGAAAGGACTCCTTACCCTACCAAAGGAAATGCTTCTCACAGGGGACGACCTGGGCTTCAGTGAATACGTAATAATTTATACAAAATATACCAGAAAGAAAAATATGTCCCTTTAGGAAGAGAAATTACAGATTTTTCAGGTGCAAAGCTATTCTGAGTTGCCAAGGTCTCCTGTCAAATCTAAAAGCACTGATGAACACCACACACACACTCACACACACACCCCCCCCCCCACCGAGATGGATGCTACATTAAACTAACTGCATCTATGGGCACCTGGGGGGCTCAGTCAGTCAAGCATCCGATTCTTGGTTTCAACTCAGGTCATGATGTCATTGTTCGTGAGTTCAAGCCCTACATCGGGCTTCGAACTCACAGTGCGGAACCTGCTTGGGCTTCTCTCTCTCCCTCCCCCGCTCACTCACTCTCAGAAACAAACTTTAAAAATTAATCCAAAAACTATTCTTCCAGAAAACCTTAAAACAAAAATCTAAAGCTTTCTCATGAGGAAAATGAAGAAACTTTACATATTCTAACTAGAGAGATAGTCCAATAAAAGTAAGGTTCTGCAGGAAAAAGTGAGGAATTTCCTGGCTCTGTGGGGCCACTTAACCCTTTCCGGGCAGTGGCAAGGAGCCTCTGGACAGCTTCCGAGGAGAGCGCCACCCAGTCCTCTCTTCTTCCCTAACCTCTTCCCCAGTCTCTCAAGAGAGCTTGAATACCCCAAATCCACTGGCCGTACGATGGCCCAATGCAGAAACTCAAGTGATCAAGGTCACCAGCCAGCCTGGCCTAGTCTGACCTTCACCTCTGGGTGGAGGGGCAGGGAGCATGGTAAACCACTGGCACCGACTACTTCTGGAACAAGAATGAGTTTTCAGAACTGGGATTACGTCTGGTCTACGCAACGCCTGGGTAAAAATCAGCTACCTGAGAGAAAGCACGAGTATTCTGAACCTGACGAGGGCAAGGGGCCCAGAGCTGTCTGGAGGAGCTGGGCGGTCCTTGAAAACGAGCACGCTTACCTTGTGAGAGTCTCTCCCCCTGGGGACTGAGGAACGGAGGCTTCTGGGCCACGGCATTCCAAAACGGGGGCCTCCCCGGCAGCACACCCAGGCCAAGATAACCAGGATAGAGCTCTGGAAACCACTCCAGCCCGAGGGAGCCCGAGAGGCCCTTCCTGCCAGCATCGCCCACCTGGCTGAAGGGACCGTCAGAGGCGTGACGCAGAACCAAAGGCAAAGGTTGCTGGTGGCCGGGCCACGTGGCCTGGGGCCCGCAGCAGGGGCCGTGCCACAGAGGGGCTGGGGGAGCCCTGCAGGCTAATGCTTTCTCTTCTTGAACAAGCTGGACAGTCAGAGAGGCCGGGTTTTGATTATGCAACGGTGAGACAGAAAGCAGCTCACTGCAAGTCGTCCCCCTTGGAGTGAACAGACCGAAACCAGGACCTTCGTCTTGACGTTTCCTCTCTGTGGCCAAATCGTCCCCACTGAAATCCTTTGCGTCACTGCTCACAGAAGCCCAATCCTGCGTGTCCGTCACGGGTGCACTTTTCCCTGCGTTTCCTGTGCTCCCACGTGCCTCGGCTCCAAGGTCAAGTCCTTCTCCTTGGCTCTCCCTGACGTGGATTTCACCTAACGGGCCGACTTTAAAATCTAAAAAATGGGATTCCCTGCCCTTTACTTGAATCTCAGGGTCTCTACCATCACTAGGGACTTCTGAGAGGGGGTCCCTGACCTTGGCCTCTATCTCACTGCTTGACAAGGACGACCTTACCCTTTCAACCCCATAATGGAGATGCACGGGAGAACTATGATAATCACCATCAGCCCTATCTAGTAACTTTACTAGAGGCTTCTGTCTTGAGGGATCAATTCTGTCCAATCTTAAATTGGGAAAAGCGGTCTGTACATCATCAGGTAAGGCTGAGGAACATGTTCTATCTTGATTTGACGAAGGTTCTACCAGGCCACGAGGTAAAGATGCTTTGGTCTCTGAAAGCTTACTTCTTCTTTCCCCTGATGGAGGCAAATCTCTGGCAAGTTCTTTTTTAGGAGTGGTGTTTTCTGATGCATAAAACCGAGCCTTGGTTTTTCCCTGGAAAGCAGGCTTTGGTTCAGTACCCGTTAGCATGCTGAGGGAGCACTGAACTCGATTCTGGACGTCTTCATCTGCCTTTGTGTTACTTCTTTCCAAACCAACAGCCCATGGCGGAAAAGACTTCGTCGTCCATTCTGCTTTGTCCTTTACCAACTTGGAATTTCTTTTCTTACTATTGGTCTCTGACTCTCTCCCTTTGGTGTTATTTAAATCTGTGACCGGCTTTTTCCTCTCTGTTGTGTGTGGGCGTGTAGCTAACTTGGACTGAGGAGCTTTGCCATCAACAGGTACAGAGGGCCTTAGCATCTTACAGTGCGGCAAGTGGGATTTTAATCGTTTAAATGGCTTCTTACAGTAAGGACACACTTCCATCCCGGCAGAGAGTCCCTCTCCTCTTCCTGAAAAAGATATATGGAAGGTTATGAAGGGCACGCAGTTCGTAAATATTGATATTTCATTGACATGTGTACCTTTTTTTTTTTTTTAAATGTTTTATTTATTTCTAGGAGAGAGAGAGAGAGAGACGGCGTGAGGAGGGGAGGGTCAGAGAGAGAGGGAGTCACAGACTCTGAAACAGGCTCTAGGCTCCGAGCTGGCAGTCAGCACAGAGCCCGACGCGAGGCTCGAACCCACGAACCGGGAGATCATGACCTAAGCGAAAGTCGGACGCTTAACCGACTAAGCCACCCAGAAGCCCCACATGTGTACCTTTTTTTTTGGAAGAAGCTAGGTCGAGGGAAGTTTTAAAAAATGTGTTTTGATTCATTTTCTTACAGAAATAGGAAACAGAAGACACAGTTGGTTTTAGGATAAATATTCCTGGCTTCACTTATGCCTGGCATTGTACGTTTCTTAAAGTCTTCTAGGAACCATCCACTAATAAAAGACCATCAAAGAGGTTTTATAACATCCCTAACTAGGAGCTGAGCACAGCTAGAAGACTTAAATCTAATAAATAATGGTTACTGGAAGAAAAAGTTGTCCAAACTAGCAGTCAGATTAAAATATTTGCAATTTAAGGTTACAGCAAGTCAGCTGGGTATCACACAAATACAAAGAAATTGTTTGAAGCCCTCAAACATACCATTTAAGGAAAGAATGGTGAAGAATAAAAAAATCCAAGCCAAGATCTGAAGGCCGTTGACTACAGTCATGGTTTTCAAAGTGGTATATGGAAGGCCCACAAAGGTGCAAGAAGAAAATATTAGAACTTCCAATATTTCAGCATGAGAAATGAAGCTCTATAAATACCTCCTGTATTAGTAAAATGCACATATAGACATACATGTACATATAAATGTGCGTAGGGGTGCCTGGGTGGCTCAGCCGGTTGAGTGTCCTTCTCTTGATTTTGGCTCAGGTCATGATCCCAGGTTTGTGGGACTGAGGCCCATGCTGGGCTCCATGGTGAGCGTGGAGCCTGCTTAAGAGTCTCTCTCTGACTCTCTCTCTGTCCCTCTCCTGCCTGCACGCATGTGTATGCACTCTCACAAAAAAAGTGTGTGTGATGCACTAATAATATATATGGGGGGAACATGGTCCCCAATTTTTTATTTATAGTTTGTAGTACAATGGACTGCCAGCAAATTCATTTAGTTTGAAACCTTTGTGATAGTTATATCAGGTAAAACACATGAAAAAAATTAATACCATGTATTACTTGTACCTCTTTGAGAACTGAGCTGGGCATATGGTATATGTTGAATGAATTTTTTTCTCTAAACGTAAACGTGCAAACGCTATCATAAATCACTGACTGTGATAACCTTCTATTACTTAAGTCAAAAAAGTGACACTGAAACCATTTACAAGATAAGTAGATACAATCTTGGCCAACCCATTTAGGATCCTATGTGAACTCAGGCAAAACACAACTGTGATTAGAGTAATCATTCTGACTTTGGAGGTACCTCTCCGACAGTATAATCAAACTTGTGAACCTTAACTTACAAAAATACCCACAGTTGGAGCCAGTCCACGGGCCTTAGGCTAGTAACTTCAGAAGAGGCTTGGGACCTTCTAGATACATCTGCCCCAACAGAACTCCACCACACTCAGTCCTCCTGGAAAGACCCTGCACCCTCACGTGGTAACGTCTTCCCGTGGGTGCCTGAATACTTTCCTACTGGGGCTTCCCCAGAAGGATGCTAATTTTGTGGTTGTGTCTTCTGGATCTCCATGCCTCACGATCGCAGCTCCTGGGTCTGGCAAAAGCAACTCGATTCTAATTATCAGCCTGCGCAAGACACAATCGGACGAGGAACTTGACAGCACACTCAGTGAACGAATGTGGTGCGCACCGAACCGAGTACGAGTAACTCGCAGGGCAGGTGCCTCTCCGTGCTCCGGAAAGCAGACAGTTAAGGCCGCGGGACTGTGGGACTTGCGCCAAGTCGCCCCCCCACCCCCACCCCCACCCCCACCCCCGAGCCTCGATACCTGGCCCGCCCTCCTCCCAGCTCCGACACTCATTCCGGAAGCCGAGCCGCCACTCCCCGCGGAGTGGGCGGGGGCCGTCGGGAAGCTTGCGGCTCCGGGCTGGCCTCCACTGCAGCCCTGGCCGGAGGTGCCGGAGCCACACGGACGCCGAGGGGGGCTTATCCTGCAGGCCCAGGAAGCCCCCTCTCTCCTCGGGAAGCCCCCTCCCCTCACCCCCAGACACAGGGCCTGGGCACTAGGACACAGCCCGACCCGCTACAACTCACCCACACCAGCGTCCTCACCCAGCCAGGTGTGAAAGTCCCGGAAGCCCCCGCGACAAGCCCCCCAGCGCAGCCCTCCAGCAGCTTCCCACCTCCCGGTCGGGGACCCGCCGCAGGCCGTCTGCGCCAGTGCCTGATGCTTCTCAGCTGTGTTTTTACAAAACTGTTCACTCACAGGGGCTTGACATAAATACCCGTATCGTACTGTTATGAAATAATTTAAATTAATTTAAACCTGGCTTGACTTTAATGCCGGCCCCTTTCGGCTGCCAACAGGCGAATGCTCAGGCCGCCTCTCATGAGGTCCTCTCTCCCAGAAGCTCCCAGTCGCTCCTCCCCACTCGGAGCCCGCCTCTTCCCGTGGGAGGGGTTACCGGTCGGCGCGGCCGCGGTCGCGCAACTGCGCAGCCGCGAGAGGGCGGTACCACGGCGGCTGCGACATGGGGGGGCGCGGAGCAGACGCCGGAAGTAGCGGTGGTACGGGTCCCACCGAGGGGTACTCATCGCCGGCAGCGTCCACCCGCGCCGCGGCAAGAGCCAAGGCCCGAGGGGGTGGGCGTGGCGGCCGCCGGAACGCGACACCCTCTGTTCCCTCATCTCGCGGAGCCGCGCCGCGTCGCTCCCCTCCACCGGCTGCCATGAGCGAGCGCCTCCGCCCCAGGTGAGACCGCAGGGACCGCTTTCCTTCCCAGCCTCTCGTTGGGGGCTGGGGCCGACGGAGCGCGCGAAGCTGGGGTCCGAGCAAGCGTGGGCCCTGCGGGTCTCCATCTGGTCGCCCTACGGCCCGGGGGAGGAGGGGGAGGGATGCGTGAGTGGTCGGGTACCTGGTCTCTGAGGTGCTGGAGGAGGGATTCGCCAGGGTCCGAGTCTTCCCCCAACCCCGTCTTTTTCCCCCTTGTATTTCCCTACTTGGAATGCAGTCTGAACGGTCCCGGAAGAGAGACAGTGGCCCTTGAAGCTTCTCTGTCCTAAATTTAGGAGAGTGGGGGGATGGGAGGAATGTCTGATCTATGACTGGGAGCCCCTAGGACGTCTTTGAGGGACCGGGGCTGAGAGCTGCCGTCTCCCCAAGGTCAGAAAGGATTGGGTTTAGCTCTGCAGCGGGGAAGGATTGGGATAGGTGTTAGAATTTGGGCCCCGGACGGTTGTGAACATAGGAGGGCGGATGACCAAAGTGGCTTGTAGCATAAACAGGCAGGATTCTAAACTGTTTGGATGCGGAGCCGTTTGACTCCGAAGGCGGGAGGTAGGATTATATGGCGATGTTCTACTTTCCACTGAGCCCTGACCTCAGGACCTGTGTCTTGACCTAGGGGTGCTCCGCTTGCTTGACGTGTACAGAATAGAGTCCCAATCAAACTGCAGTTTTTTTCTGTCTCTCTTTTTTAACCCCCTGTAAGAAAGGTGGGGAGGAGAAAGTTGGGATTGGGAACACCAAACGAAGAGGAGCAACTTTCTTTCAAATTAGAAAAAATCCCTCATTGTGGAATTTGAAGCGAAAAATCTATAGATCACCAAGAACAACACTCATTTTTCTGATAAGGAAACATACAGGGAGCTCAGCAGGGAAACCGAGTGTTTCCAGGTTGACTGCTCTTTTCATTACTTCACAATACTCTCAGGGAAGCTCGGGTGAATCAAATGGACTTGCCTTGGTAGGTTATGCTGGATGGTTCCTTGTTCTGTATTTTCATTGGCCCTGATTGTACTGGGCAGTCTTTCCACAAGGATCCTTCTCCAGGGGGTGGTCGATTCAGAGATTAAGATTCTGGAAAGCATCTTGAGGTCATTTGGTCCAGTAGTGAAGATCTAGGGTCACCCATACTTCTGCACTGGATTATTGATTTGGGCATACGGTGGGTGAGTGGGGCACAAAGCCTGTTTGTAGAGAAAACAAGAGTGGACTAAATTTGAAATGAGGGGCCCAATTACCAACTTGCCATTGGAATTAGGAACATAGGCTCTTGTGATGCCTCATACCTGGGAAAGCCCAAATATTTCCCGCAGAAAGATTCCCTTTATCCATTGCTGTATAGAACTCTAAATGTGCTTATACTGGTAGCAGGTTTCTTTTACATAGTATACAAACAATCTCAACCTGTTTATACTGGTAACTTCATTGCCATCAAAGAAACCTTTTGATTTGGACAGGGGCTGCTTGTCTGCTTTTCACCCCATGGTTCATGTACCAGTTCTGCCAGCTCCTGCTATCACAGTATGTCCCCAGTCCAGTTTTTTCTGGATCTGTTTCCTCAGTGTTAAGATGAAGGGTTGGTCTGAGATGGTGGTTTTTCAGAGTGTTAGAAAATACATTGGGATAGCCATAGAGGGGTGGGTGTAGGTCAAGAAAACCTCTACTTGAACCAAAACAGGATCTTTATCTCATATATATTGAGATATTTTTCCCAGTAGAAAGAAAGGGTTTTGTTACTTTTTTTAAAAGTTTGAAAAACACTAGTTTCCATACTCAAGATTTTTCCCTCCCCCCTCCTCCCCTTCTTCCCTTCTCCCCTCCCCCTCCTCCCCTTCTTCCTCCTCTCACCTCCTCCCCTCCATTCTCCTCCCTCCTCCCCTTCCTTCCCCTCTTCCACCTCTTTCCCTCCTCCCTCCTCATTCTTCCTTTTTTTTTTTTTTAATGTTTTTTATTTATTTCTAGGAGAGAGAGAGAGAGAGAGAGCGTGAGCAGGGGAGGGTCAGAGAGAGAGGGAGTCACAGACCGAAACAGGCTCCAGGCTCTGAGCTGGCAGTCAGCACAGAGCCCGACGTGGGGCTTGAACCCACGAACCGCGAGATCATGACCTAAGCGAAAGTCGGACGCTTAACCGACTAAGCCACCCAGGCGCCCCCTCATTCTTCCTTTTAAAGTTAACTTATTTATTTTAGGGGGAGGGGGGAAGATAGAGAATCTCAAGCAGGCTCTGCACTATCAGAGCAGAGCCCGAAATGATGCAGGACTCAAACTCCTGAACTGTGAGATCATGACCTGAGCCAAAATCAAGACTCGGGCACTTAACCGACTGAGCCCCCCAGACACCCCTCTTAAGATCTCTGCTCAGTCTCCAGGAGATGGCAGGAAGATTGGAGAGAAATGAAATGATGGACAGTGATGTAGTCAGCCGTCCTTGGAAGGAACAGATGCTAAACCACAATCTGTAGCTAGATGCCTGGGGAGAATATAATCAATTACATGGTGGCTGCTAAAATTATAACCTGGTCCGTGGTATTAATGTAGAAAGCTGTAATCTGACCGTGTGGCTAGGGCTGAACATGAAGCTATAATCTTGACAATTATTACCAATTTTGTTGAAAGAAGAATGTTCCAAGGACGGAATCTGCACAGAGCCTAGAAAAAGGAGAATGAAGAACAGTAGGACTCATTCTTAATCGAGTACCGTCCCGAGGAGAGGCCCCCGACAGGAGATCTTTCTGGTGCCTTGAGAAAGAAGCCGATCACAAGGCTGGGATATTTTCATGCGACTTTCCCAGAGTTTAGTTGCAGTCTGGGTCAGGCTCAGAAGTGGTTAGGGTGGCTCAGGCAGCTGCTGGCACATTCGTAAGAGAAGAGTTTGGGGACCAGCGTACTGTCGTTTGGTGAGTTTCCCCGGGGGTGTCAACTGGCCTTCCGTTGGACCTTGCTCTGTAACTGCAGCTCTTTTCCACAAAAAAGTTTTCTGGTCATAGCAGGATGAAAATAGTGATTTCTTGGTTCAAATCTGTGGTAATAGCACATCCATTTAAATTAGTTTTAAACCTGCTCTTCACCTAGTTTTTAACCTCCAAATACTTCAAAGTAGCATGCAGATAAGCCCCGTTGTTCTGAAAGAAAGCTTAGGGAACAGAAATGATGGTCGTAGAAGTAATTGAGGCTGGGAATGAGGGAAATAGTGTAGCCCCTTGCCGGTTGGTTAATGCTTTATCGGCACCACACCCACTCACAAGTGACCATCCCATGCCTGGATCTGTACCCATTAATAAAGTTAGATGTCTTCAGAGGACAGGAATACTGCAGGGGACAGGGGATTAACCCCGGGGGGATAGCTTACAGTTCCAGTTTCTCCAGCGTCAAGACTTCAACCCCAGACCTTAGGACTACGGGCCTGCCCTGGTGTGCCACGCGGCTCGCATGGAAGATGGGTGGCTGCGTACAAGATCCCACCCGCTCAATTCAGTACTTTTGGAAAAGCTCTTTTTCCCTCCAGCTATGGAAGTGTGAGTCTGTGAGAATTTTCATGACAATAGATTATGCTGTTTTGTATAAACTGACCTCTTGCCAAAGCTGCCCGATGGAATTTTCTGCAGTGATGGGAATGTCCCCTGTCTGTGCTGTCCGGCACAGTTGCCACTAGCCGCCTGTGGCCTTCCAACACCTCAAAATATGGCTAGTGTGACTAAGGAACGGGAGAGTAGATTTAATTTAACTTAATTTAAATAACTACTTGGTGAGCTAGTGGCTACTGTACCGGACAGCACACAATTCCAGGCAGTTGGACTTAAAATGATATCTCCTTTAATTTATTTCTATCTTTTGTCTTCTAAACTAGGGTTTAGAAGCTTTTCTAGGAGCACTTAATTCTTACATAGAATACATACAAACTTTGTTGCACATCTGAGAACACTGACAAATGTGGGGGGTTTTTTTCCCTTTACACCTGAAAATTTTGAGCAGCCTGGGTCCCGTACTCGAAGTAACAATCTGGTGAAGTAACGTGTCATAATCCGAGGTGGTGTAGGGAGAACAGTGGAGTTAATGTGTCCGAGAGCAGCCTTTCCAGTGAAGGTCGGGACAAATGACCTAATACTTAAGAGGGCACCGAGCTTTTTTTCACATGATCATTGAGGGGAAATCGAGGACGGGAGAAAACTGCAGATGAATGACTGCATGGACCTGTAACGATACCTCCTGTGCGGCGCGGTTTCTGATTGGGATTTTTGGGGTACGTGGGCAAAGACAGCCGCTCCCGTCTTCCATGTTGTCCTGTGGGAGGAGCAGAATTAGGCAACTTGAAATCGTGATTTCAGGAAATGTCGAAGGACCATAACCTTCATTAGGTGGGATTTGGAAGCTTAGTCATTAGCGTCACCCTGCTTTTATTTATTCCCAGTAGTTATTTAAAGTTGCCAAGCTTCTTTTTAGAAATCAGTTGTACTAATTTAAGCTTGCCCGTACTGCTGCTATTTTATATTTTTACTTTTTGTGCCCGGCGACAGTGTACCGCCAACTTTTTACCTGTCGGGATAGCATGTGAATTCTGTGTTCTCAGGCAAGAGGGCAGATTTGTTGTGATTTACAGTTTTAAGTGTGCAAAAGATCAACCATTGGATTTTTTTTTCCCCCTCCTTGTGCTTTAATTTCAGGAAAAGGAGAAGGAATGGCAATGAAGAGGACCACCATCTCCCCCCCCAGACCAAAAGGAGTAGTAGAAACCCCGTCTTTCACGATTCCTGGGACACAGAGGTAGGAAGTGTGGTCAGAGGGTCTGCCGTTCTCATTGCTCGAACAAAGTCTAAGTAACCCAGTTCCTTCCTGTAATTAAAAGTATTCTTTGAATAAATAAAAGTGATCTTCTTTGAGTGCAGTGGTTTCAACTTTTTTTTTTTTGAGTCCTGGCCCCTTTGAGGAAGCCGTGCGCCCTCTCTCCAGCGAGGCGGTGCGTGCCTACACATATTCATACGTACACGCGGCCCAAAATCTGGTACAACTTTCACGGACCTCTGAAAACTCCTCTTTGAACTATCTGGTTGACACTTGAGAAACCAACTGTTTTCTAACAGTTTCTAAGCCATTAACTGTCCTTAAGACAAGTGTATTTTGTTGCTTTCATTCACTTGAAATTCACATTTCATTCGTGAGAAACTATGTAAGCATTCCGAATATGCCGTGGGTGTGTACGCAAAATACTATTTTTAAGTGTTACTACTTTTTTTTAAAGTTTATTTATTTTGAGAGAGAGAAAGAGAGCAGGAGAAGGCAGAGAGAGAGAGGGAGAGAGAATCCCAAGCAGGCTCCGTGCTGTCAGTGCAGAGCCCCAGGCGTGGCTCAGCCCCAGGAACCGTGAGATCGTGACCTGAGCTGAAGTCAAGAGTCGGAAGCTTACCTGACTGCGCCATCCAGGTGCCCCTGTGTTGTTACTTTTTTTTATCTTGTTCTTAAAAGAACTCCTTGTAGACAGCAGGGCAGGGCAGGGGGGTAGGGGGTGGGGTGGGGGGGGAGAAGAAGGAGGAGCTCCTGAAGTTTTGGTTCCCTGAGGAGAGTGCTTCGCTTCCTTACGTGTACCATAGGGGCAGATCTGGTGCAGCTGAAGGGCTGCTCTGAGGAGGGAAAGGAGGGCAGCTGGCATTTAAGTGACGCCTCTGTTAACTTACGCACCGGAGAATTATGACCCTTAACTAGTTGTCGCCCTGACTGAGAAGCTCCCCCCGGCACTGATCCCTAAGTCTTAGAACTTGAAGCAGAACTCTGCATCTTACAGTTATTATGCCACTGAAAGATGTACTTTAACTAGTTCTTGAGAATAGGGTTTGACCTACATCCAGTCTCTACCAGAAATCGAAAGGAAGCCCCCCTCTCCCCACTCCGGGTTAAGAAGTCCATTAGCTCTCACGCAGGTTGTACCCGTTGAGGGGCAGTTAATGAGCAACTGTAGATGGGGGCCTTCTGTGTGGAGATTTGAGTTTGTGACTTCTCTCCCCCTTGTAAGAGTCTCCTATCATGCTTTTTCCCCTTTTTCTTACATTGTAAAAAATGATTCACAGAAAGACAATTGAGCTTGTGTGTAACGTGATGACTGGAGGGTACCCAGAAAGCAGCGATTAGAGGTGTCCGTGAGCATCCGGTGATGAACCTGAGACAGTAATGGATGGAACTTCCATTATTTTTTTTTTGGTCAGAAGTCGATTAAAAGAGCGGGCAGTGACTGCTTCCACCGTATCCACGCCAGTGTTTCTTTACTTGGGTCTGTGGGCCCGTCCTGCTGAGTGAGCTTCCCATTAGCTCAGAGGCACCGTCGGTCTGACCGTGTTGATCATGTTGATCATTTGCCCCTGTTTACAGTCATGATGCCTGAGAATAGGAAATAAGTTGTCATTAAAAAAAAAAACGAAACATCTCTGATCTCCTATATTCAGTGAGACTCTTAGTCTGTTTATATTGTGTTGTTTTAATTGCTCTTGTATAAATGGTCTTCCTTCCCTTTCAAACACCTGGGCACTGGTCCGGCACAGAAGCAAACAACGTATTGTTACCCAGCCTCTCGGTTCACGTGTCTTGTTCAGACGTGTTCAAAGAAACGAGTGGCTAAACCACTCTGTAATCATCGGTCTGAAGGGCGGACTAGCTTGCCTTTGTTGTAATTAACAGCCAGTGCAGGTCTTTTTTATTTTTCACGGAAATCTAAGCTCCGTGGCAGACCCGCCTGGAAGATTCTGACCATTCCCTGCAGCCTTGCTGACGAGGGGTCACCAGCTCTCTGAATGAGTGGCCGCTTGTGCTCTGCTTCCTCAGGAGAGTTGGGGGGGGGCGGGGATTAACAAGTAATGAGGCCAAGTCAACTGAGGGAGGGCTAGAGAAGCGAAAGGCAGGGGAAACCCTTTAAAATGGAAAGTTAAGCCCTAGATAATGGATTGGATCATCACCCCTGGAATAGATTGTTATGTTTATAGCACAAGAATATCAAATTTAGGGGCACTTCGCTGCATTTTGACAATTGTGGCTAAAAGAAAATAATAAAATGATTCATGATTAGTGGACTATGTTATTTCGTATAATCAAATATTAATGAAAATGTTATCTTCTAAGGTTGGGCCAATGAAATAAATTTTCTTAAGACTAACTCAGTGAAGAGAAACGGTTTCTTGTGACTTGAAGAGCTTTTATATGGAAGGAGTTAACTTTTTGTTTTTAATGTTTATTTTGAGAAAGAGAGCTTGAGAGCATGCGTAGGGGAGGGCAGAGAGGGAGGGCAGAGAGAGAGGGAGAGAAAGAATCCAAAGCACAGCTCTGTGCTGTCAGCTCAGAGCCATATGTAGGGCTTGAACTCACAAACCAGGAGATCTGACCTGAGCCAAAATCAAGAGTCGAATGCTTATGAAAAAAAGAAAGAAAGAAAGGAAAGGAAAGGAAAGGAAGGGTAAAGGGAAAGGGAAGAAGAGAAAGAAAGAAAAAAAAAATGGGTACCTGGGTGTCTCGGTTAAATGTCTGAGTTAGGCTCAGGTCACGATTTCACAGTTTGTGGGTTCGAGCCCCATGTCGGGCTCTGTGGTCAGCACAGAGCCTGGAGCCTGCTTTGGATCCTCTGTCCCCCCTCTCTGCACACCCCCACCCCCCTTGTGCTCTTTCGCTCGCTCACTCTCTGTCTCTCAAAAATAAACATTAAAAATATATTTTAAAAAAAGAATCGGATGCCTAGCCAACTGAGCCACCCGGGCACCTCGGGGTTTGGTTTAATTCTAAGAGAATTAAAGTTGCTTTTTATAATTAATTTTCAGAAGTTACGTTTTTCTCCTAAATGTAATCATATTGGCAGGTACAGGGAGATAAGATGTGAGGTGTTTGAATTATGTGTGCCAGAAGTAAATCACAACTATTTCTGTGAAATGCAGATCGTATATACCTCTTTTCCTAGGTACCGTGAAGGTCAAGAATGTAAACCGACTTGCCAGATTGGTTCTGTAAAGAGAAACTTTTAGTCTACTTGTCCATTTTCTTCATACCATTTTTGCAGGTATTATCTCTGCTTTGCAGACGGGCGAATTGGGGCACAGAAAATAAAGTGGCTCGTCCCAGGATACACAGCTAGTAAGAGGCAGGGTCGGTGAGCCCTGAGCTTGGCTGGTGAGCTCGCTCCTACCCTTGGTATGTGCCGGCTCACAGAATACAGGACAGAAGTTCTGAGAGATTTTGCTAAATATATCCGGAGGCAGCTAGGTCCCAGACTTCTCTCGAATCGTAGGAACGAGAAGAATATTTTTCCCCCTCCTGTCTTAGCCAGAAAACACTTCTACAAGTAGATGCTGTGACACAGTGTTCGCTTGAGCGCAGCTGTAGGTCTCTAGTTAGAAAAAGAAGAATGGGGGTCTACCCCAGGCCGGGAGCTCACCGCACCCACTGCGTGTTAGCCCACTTGACAGTAAGTTAGATTAACAATTAGATCAGATGGACCTACATCAGCAAGCTGATAATAAGTAGCTCTTTGGAAACCTAAAAAAATAAGAAAATTAAAAAGTGAAGAAATTGGGGTCTAATGGGTTTTTCAAAACTCTAATTGGTGTTTGAAACAAAGACCTTACGTTTTAACTCCAGTGACTTAGATTTAATGACTTGTGGGCCTGAGGATACTATTTTAAAATTGGGATATAGTTTACTGGTGTGGGTACAAATTTCTTTTGTAACATCATGCTAGATGAGTCGTTTTAGTTAATGTGAGGCTTATTTTTCTGTTCATTGAGTGAAAAGTGAAATCATTTGTCAACTTGTGTCTTCCTGTTGGGTCCTGTAGAAAGGCAGTGACATTCCCTGATCTTGGACAATTATTTGGGTGGCTAAAATTTAACTTACTTGAGTTCTCTTAGGGGCTGGCCTTTTGGGTTTGAATTTTATCTTAATTTGTAGTAGAGTAATGCTTTTTGCTTTCAGTTTTAATATCCGTCTACAAATTACCCTAGACATTTGCACATAAATCTGACTTTTGTTACATAGGAACATGCCTTATCAAAGGCGCTGCTACCTGAGTAAATAGAAGCAGTACATCTTTTGAATGCAAAGACCTAGGTTTGTAGGGTTTCTAAAACATATCTTTAACTTACCAAGACCATTTTGATTTTTTAGATCACTGTAAAGTATAACAAGCAGAGGGTGAGAAAATGGAGGAAAAACCAAGTGGCTTATCTTGAACAACCTCTGCCGCCCCCCCCCCTTTTTTTTTTTTTGCTGTCTACTAGAAGAGGAAAGTTTTCATGTCATAACTCTAAAATCCCAAGGGCATTTAGAGTGCAGACATGTGACAAAAAATTAACAACTAGGGGAACCCATGTTCATTACAATCAGGATTCTCTAAATCCATTTATCTGAACTGATAAGAATTAGTTGAATACTATGTGATCTTTTTTTAGTAGTGTGAATGTAGAAGACAGTGGGATTATTTAGTGTAATGTTTTTAAAAAAGTATCCTAAGGCCCTCAGTTTTTGCCCATTCTCATCTTCAGTCTGTTGTAGGGTAGCAGGTGCATCCTAAGAGTCGGAAGGATTTTGGGTGAAACTGTTAGCTGTGTGTTGTGATTAAAACCCTGTAGCAAATGAACCCTGAAATTAACTTCCAAAATGGTCCACTTAAAATGGAGCAACAAGCCTTTCAAAAGTTAGTCTGATTTTTAGCATAGGTTTGAAGAAATTTTGCTCCTTTCTGGTTTAGGTCCTTGAAGTGTTTGTAACACATCACATCAGCTCACAGCACGAAACGCTTTGTTTGTTATTGACATTGAAGGTCAAGTTTGTTAAATAATGAGGATACATACACACGTTTTTCTACAGGTCAGGATTATGTTTTGGCCTGTTGAAATGTAAACAAAATCAAGTGACTGATTAATAGTTCAGTTAGGAAGGAACTTAAAACATATGGTGTGGTCCAGCTTCATCTTGTAAGGGAAACTGAGACACAGAAAGGACGTGCTATTTATTCAGCGGCACAGAAGAGTGACCACCTGCACTTTCTTTCCTTGCAGAGTTAGACATTAGTTTTATTAGCCCACTGAATTCATTTGGAATCTTATGGTCTTGCTGATCATAGCAGACTTGGAGGTCTCTTAAATCACTGGGCACTTGGGAAACGCAGAACTTTCCATTAGATGCTGTGATAGACTTGGCTAGGGTCACTCACTCCAGATTCTGCAGTGGTTAGAATCCACTTCGTCATGAGCCAGGAAGGGAGTGTGTGTGCAGTGAGCGGGAGTCCTTTGGCCTTTTGAGGCTCACGTAAATTCAGAAGCCCCAGTGAATGGGGGCGTGGAGGTGGTGGGAAGCTGAGGGTTGAAAGGAAATAAAATACACAGCTGGTCGCTTTTCTAATTAAGAGAAAGCAGGGTTCGCCTCAGTGACTTAGTCGCTTAACCGTCTGACTCTGGCTTAGGTCATGATCTCACAGTTCGTGGGTTCCATCCCAGTAGGGGCCTCAGCACTAACAACGTAGAGCCTCCTTTGGATTCTTCCTCTCCCCGTGTCTGCCCCTCCCACGCTCAAGCTTGCATTCTCTCTCTCAAAATAAGTAAAGAGAAAGCATACAGCTCTAGGTAACAAGTAGACACAGATATTCTGGTTCTCTCTTTATGAAGCAGAGAGACTCAGTAATTAACACCCCTGCCTGGACGGCTTTCTAAAAGATGATTAGCCGGAACAGTCTTTAGAGTTGTTTTGTGTCTGCATTGGGTGCACATGGCTGAGCTCTTAGACCGACTTTACGCCCTGGGAAGGTGGAGCTAGCAGTGGGCCGAGCCGAGGGGCCGGGAGTTCTTGACTCTGCTGTATCATTTGAGCCCTGGGGACTGAGAGAATGAGCTTCTCAACGCTCCTGTCCCGTGTCAGGGTTTATAGACACATATGCTCTTCCTTTCTGCCGAGGGAAGTGTCCCTCTGCTTTTTTTTTTGGTCTGCTCTACCTCCTGTCGAGGCTCCTGAACCCCCCGCCCCCACATCGTGCCTCCCTAACCTGCGTCTGTAGTGTCTCATCCCCTGTCGTCTCAGGAGCCCACGAAGGTTGACTTTCGGGAGGCAGACCCCCTCGCCACCAGGCCCATGCCCGGACCGCGCCTTCCCTTTCCCAGCCGCTGTCTGGGGCCTTCAGCCCAGCTGGCGCTGTCCCCACCCGCTGTCCCCACCGGTCTTCCCTCCTCTCCTCCCTGCGTCCCGGCTGCCTCCCCGACTCGCTGGAGGTTCCCTCGGCTCGCCAGTGCCCCTCCCATCCCGCAGACACGCACCGGGCGCCTAGCACCCGCCAGCTCCGTGTGTCCGTCTCCCCCTGCCCTCTCCCTTTGGGCTGTGACACATCGCCTTTCATTTACATTGCCGCACGTCTCCTGCTTGACGCGGCGTCCTCACTCCGGAGTCAGATCGGGGCAGAATGAGGCACAGACCTCAGGGCACGGGACCTTCCCGCCGTAACCTCTGGCGGCTGCTCGTCCGGCCGAATGTGCCCGAGTGGCCCAGCCCCACCGCCGTCTTGGCTTTGCCCCCGAACACTCCTTTCTTCTGATTTTGCTTGTCTCGTGCTCCCAGTGCGCCGCGGCCTGCTCGCCAAACCCCGCCCCGCTTCCAGGCCAGTGCAGACACCGCTCACTTCAGGGGGCCTCTCCTCGTCCCCCAGCACCTGCCGCCAGGTCCCCCTTGCCACAGCAGCGCGACGGTAGGATCGACGTGGCCGCAGGTGGTTTTCACCTTCTAGCTGTTATAAACAAGGCCACACTAAACGTTTGCGTACCTGTCTTTATAGCGTTGGTGTAGACCAGGGGCACCAGGTGGCTCAGTCGGTTAAGCGTCTGACTTTGGCTCAGGTCATGATCTCATGGTTCGTGGGTTCGAGCCCCACATCGGGCTCTGGGCTGACAGCCAGCTCAGAGCCCGGAGCCGGCTTCAGATTCGGTGTGTCCCTCACCCTCTGCCCCTCCCCCACTCATGTTCTGTCTCGCTCTCTCAAAAATAAACACAAAAACCCCCCAAAAGGTGGTATAAGCCATGTCTTCACACACGGTTTTTAAAAGGGTCTAGAAATCACAGGTATGTTTGTCTTCCCACCCTTTTTCAGTATTTTGTGTGACCCATTTTAAAGACCTTTTACTGTTTCTCAGAATAGTGTCACCTTTGCTATAAGAGTGTGAAATAAAATTTGAGATGGAAACTTGACTTACTACAAACTGATTCTAGTTCTTGCCTTAATTTTCAGACAGTACCTGTAACGAAAAACAGTAAAGAAAACAGACTAAGAGGAAACAAAGTGTTCTGCGCGGTGGGTTTCTTATTTAGTGTAGTAGCTGACTCGTTAAATACCCGTGACCTAACTGGGGCCACAGGGGCCACTAGCATGGGCTGCTCTGCTCTAGGTTAGGAGAGGCCTTAATGTAAGGAAACAAGTTTTGGTTTTGAATTGTATTTGAATTCTGAAGTCTTTAAGTAAATTTAACCGCTGCTGCTCCCGGTACCCTCTGACTCTGTTCAGCCCATTTTATAATGCTTTCAGATTTGTTTTCTGTAGACAGACAGATGGCTTGTCTTTTACTATCTGTGGGCAGTGGGATACATGAGCTGCGAAGTAGCGCCACATGACTTACGGCCCATGATGATTCTCGCTTTAAGCATTATTAATGGTCTTTCATGGACATTGCTTTCTTTGCTGTTTTCAGATACGTTCACGTACCTACTGTTAGGTGTAACTTTCGATCAAAAATGGATAAAGTAGTATTTTGAAAGTCACTTTTAAAGTTCTGTCTGGAAGCATTATTTATACATTTATTTTTATAATGAAAATAACCACATTGCAAGAATGTGATAGTACAGCGGGGGAAAGAAAATAAGCAACTGTAATCCCTCCGTTCTAATATAACTACCATGGCCAGTTTTTTTCCAGTCTTTTTTTCTTAGGTGTAGATTTTACATGGCTGTATGCAGACTTTTCGAAACCAATGACTTTGTGTAAGGGACCATGAGTTAGATGTATCAAACGGCTAAGTTAAAGAAAAGCATACCCTAGATCATTAGTTATTAGAATTCTGCCTTTGTCATGCATCGCTTCTTTTCAGTATGGTTTCGTGTTGAGTTGTGAATGCAGGAAGCGTACCGCTAGTCATTTATTTGAAATGCAGCATTTAAATTGTAAAATTCCAGAATTTTGAAATGGATTCTTTCCATTGCCTTCCCTTTTGAGAGCCCTAGCTCTCAGGGATCTCTGAGTAGCTGCTTCAAGACAACTAAGACATCAAGTCATGCTCGCTACATTAAAAAAAATTAGGCACACTTGTGCACATGGGCCCACACACATCTCCAGCTGCAAAAATGCTACTGTAACTTAGAAGTATGTTGTAGTCTTTCAGGATATGTGTTCTGCATTCACAGAATACCATTTTATGTCCATGAGATGATAACCACGAAAGTGTCAGATATTTTGAGACTTGTGCCCAGAATCCATTTATTTGTTAGCGATATTTATAGCCCGTACCAGTATAGGGTATAGATATACTGGTATATATCTACGTCTATATATATGTGTGTGTATCTATATACACCAGTAGAGATATACCAGTTTATCTATATACTGGTACAGGGCATAAATACCCAGTACCTAGAAAGTATCGGAGGCCGCGAACTTCCTCCTTTGATGATTGGACATTATCGGAATGAACGAAAAAATTTGCAGGTAGAGAAGGCGTATAAAGGAATTAAGGTGTAGTTGAAGGGGTTTGCGGTCAGAAGGCCTGCACTTGAATCTGGACCCTGCACTCAGCCTCACAGGGTAGCTGGGAGGAAAGAACGAGATCTCTTAGGCAGCTGTACCCTGTGAAGCTGTAAAGCCCCCTGTCGATGTTGGCGCTCCTCAAACCTAATAGCAAGAATGGTCTTAAGTAGAGCACTAAGCTACACCGCGGGGACTTTCTGCAGAAACCCAACAGCCTAATGGTGGTCCTGTTTCTTCCTCCTTCCAGTCTTCAAGCAGCGACAGCGGCGGCAGCAGCAGCGGCGGCAGCGTCCACAGCCCGGACAGGGCGAGCGGGCCCGAGAGCGGCTTGAGCCTCGTGGGCGCCGGCTCCGGCCCGAACACCCCCCAGCCCGTCCCCGAGCAGTCTGCGCTGTGCCAAGGCCCTTACTTCCACATCAACCAGACCCTGAGGGAGGCCCACTTCCAGAGCCTACAGCACCGAGGACGGCCTCCGACATGATGTGCCGGCGGTTTCTTGCCTTCTGTGAAGGGACAGTGCTGTGCAGATTTGATATTTCAACTTCCGATGTTTTAAAAAATTGCACAAAAGTATGCCTGTTGGCTTTTCAGTCTGTATTTGAAGGAACAGGTTAACAGGCAGTTGTTTACTCGTGGTTTTGCTGCACTATTGCAATTTCAAAGGGGCTTCGAAGCGATTTTTTATAGGATTCTTTTGAGGGTGGGTATCACATCCATGTCGGGTAATGGTATGAGGAAATCTCATCTGCGTGTTGAATCCATAGTTTGTCCAGTGCAGATTGGTTTCCAAATCTGTCAATTAGAAATTCTACTTGATGTAAAAGGGCCTTTTAACAATGCGGGGTCTTTTTTAAATTCAATAAATCAGCGAAGAGTATCTAGTTTCCATGAAAAAACCCTAAGTGTTTTTTCCAAAATTTAGAAAGCTTGATTCAGTCTTGCACTGAAATTAACGGCCATACTACCTCTTAGTACGTAGATGTCCTGTTGAAAGTACTCCGTCCTTTCTGGCAGGAGAGCAGTCAGATCCAAGCTGGACTGCGGAGGTGAAGCACCCTTGCTAATACCCGTCTTTGCTCTTTGTTATGTGTTTGCATCTCTGGAGAGAGTCTCTTTCAGCCTCGTGTGCCCAGATCACTTCTGCTACCGTTACTCCTCCAAAGCCTCCATCTCAGACTTCGTAGGACACACTGCACGGGTCTGGCAGCCGAGAAGTACGTAACGAATGACCTGTGTCGTACTCACAGACTCGTTCTGTCAGCAGCTTCTGTCACCTCGCTGGGAGGCGCCGCTGAATGCTGACCAGATGTAAGCTCTCTGAACTGCTGTCGGATGTCACAAGTATCGTGACACCGTGGGACAAGGCTTCACTTTAGGCTTAAAGTAACCCCTAACAGTAACTCGGGGACCACATTCCACCGCCGAAACTGGAAAGACTGGTGTGGCTTAGAAATAAATGAGCAGAGGCACCATTAGAAGAAGTGACTTAGTATTTATTTAGAGAGAGATGGATATGCTCCCCCGTTATTTAGCCATACTAGAGAGCCAGCCTAGCTTGAATAATGAAGGTGTAGACGTGTCTTCCTCCTCACTGACCAGCTGTCTGAACAAGGAGCCAGGGTGCGTTGGGTCATCTGCTCGGGAGAGGGCCGGGGGGCCAACCTGCCACGCGTATAGAGGAAAGTGCCTTAGAGTCTCCCCAGACCCGCCTGCCTGACCCCCCTCCACTGCACTCGGAGCCCACACAGCACACGCGAGCAGACCTGAGAAGCACGAGCGCTCCAGGAAGGGGCCTTTGCTGTTTGTCAAGATCTGCAGAGGCTACAGGGGACACAGTGCGGTTTTATTACGTGGCAGAACTAACACCTGCAGGGAAGGACTCTCCTGGGAAAAGGGGAAACATGCACCTCCTTTCCCTGGTCGGTTCCTCTCCTTCGGACAGAACGTCTAGGTCAGTTACTAGAAGGGGAATTCCGAGTTGTGGGGGAGGCTCGGGCACAGGCCCGTGCTTGTGGAGGGGACGGTCTGTGCAGGGACTCGCTCTCGTCACTGCCCTCGCCCACGTTTGACAACCGGGTATCTGATGAGGACTTGGGTCTTAGTGGGTTTGCCGGCAGGGAGGCTGGAAAGGACGCATTGCTAACGCTCCGTCTAACAAGGAAGCAAACAGAACTAAAGGCTGTGAGAAGACAGGCTGCTTGCGCTCAAACACGTGCACACAGCACAACTCAAATACCCAGGGGGCCTCCTGCGGGCTTAGCGGATGGCCGTCTACTGCACCAGAACGTGTGGTAACAAGAAACCGTCAGACTCAAGGAAGCAAATTCCCTTTTATTTCCCACCCAACTGAAAGAAGTGGAAGGTGAAACCACCACCGGGACAAAATGTCTCTTTTCCAAATAAGTACAACCTAGCGCTGGGTTAGCAGGGAACCCGCACCCCTACCAGAAGTAACGTCTACAGCCTTGGCCGCCTGAGAGGACGTTTCTATTAGGAGGCTACTTGACAGTGTAAATGGGCATCTTCTCAAACTCCTATCAGCTCAAGCTAGTGAAACCTTGTACTTCTATATTGCGCCGCCATTAAAAGCAGCATTAGTGCATTTTGTCCTTCGGTTCTTTATCGATTCTTTAAGGGGAGCTGATTGGGTGGTCTGGTGGGAGGAGGGGACAGGACGCACGTGAACCCCTTGCTCCCGCACTCACCTGGGGCTTTGTTTCCACGCTTCTGCCGGTTGGTTTGGCCTTCCGGGTGCTTGTCATGCTCAGTGGGAGAAGTCCGAACCTCGGAGACAGGACGAAGGAATTTCAGTGGCGTGAACGGGAAGCTTCGGGGCCCGGCAAAAGCATCTTAGAACCATTACCTGATCTGACTCGACGCCAAGGGCAGTATGTTATGGGGTTCTTGGGAGTTGAATGTGTTGCTCCTGGGCGTGAACTGATTGTCTGTACCAGTTACCAACCCAAATAGGACCTGGCAGACGAGACACACTGGGTTTTTTACTGTTCGGTTGAAAAGAGAAAAACCCCTTCCCTGGCTAGTAATCAAGCTCTACTTCGTTTCTATCCGTCCTGTTGGGGAATGTTCTTTTGAGTGTGTTAATGCTTCAGAATTCCCTTTTTCACTGCCCACGGGTCAGAACCTCAGAGTCATTCCTCTTCCTGAGGCCCTGAGCTTAATAAAACGTTAATAATCCTGATCTGCACCTGCAGGGGCCAATGGTGGTTGCCTCAGCGGTGAGATTTTACCTAATCCTCTTCCGGCCCTTACAACTGAACTGAGCGGCTTGGCACCCCCCTCCCCCGCCCAGCACCACCTCCTGGGGTGGTAAGTGCAGGAGCGGGTTTGCATGGGAGCCGGAGCCTGCCCGCCTCTCCCGGGACTTACGGAAGTTCGCTGCACCAGCCGGGTGAGGTTGCTGTTGAGGTGCGGTGTGAAAACATCCAGGTCAAACGGGTCAATGAGTGTTTCCAGGTAGTCGGTCACTTTCCCAATTCTGAAAAAAAAGATTTATGATTTTCTTCGCCACATTTCCTAGGTCCAAAACTCACCTGAGGGCAGTTCGATGCTAAAGAAACCCTGTATTTGGATGCAGTCATAATTGCTGGCTTGGTACCGCCCGTCATGCCCACGGTCCTTCCGGAATCCCAAGGGCTTCAACCCACTGAGATGTGTACGTGAGGTCCAGTCCCTCCTCACACTGGTGGGGGCAGCGCCGCAGGCTCGGGTTCTACCCAAGAGCTGGTTGGCGGACTCAAAAGAGGGAGGAATGAGATTCCACCTACCCCACTCGACCATGGCATTTACCCGGCAGGTGGCCCTTGTCTACCTAGCTGGCAATACGAGCACTTCCTGTTCAAGACAAACACAACTAATGCACATGGCACACAGAGAGGACGCTCCTTGGTGGCTTTCTGGAACGGGGGCTGTGTGCGCTTGGGAGAGCCAGTGGCAGGAGCCTACCTGGAGTCCTGCTTGGCGCGGCCGCTCTTCTCCTCACCCCTGGCCGTCAGGACGAGGCTGAGATAGCGCAGATCATACAGCAGCTGCAGGGCCCGATTCTGGGTCATGGGGAACGCACCGTCTTTCTGTAAGTGAATTTCCCGGCCCCACCTGTTAAGGGAGGCTTGTGATATGAGCAAGATAAACAGCCTCATGTTCTGGTTGAGTTACAGCTAATTCCAGAAGCAGCCGCTTTTATATTCATAAAGGCAGTTCAATCTCACAACGGCAACAGAAAGAACAGTTATGTTTGAGAGTTGGTCTTAAACCAAACTAAAAACCTGAAAGGACCTGGGGGCTGTAGACCGCCCTTTAAAAGGGCGAAGAGCTCCTAGCGTGAAGGAGAGGTATTTTGAGGAGCCCCAGGAGAGAAACTTCGCTGAATTCTTTCCCAGGTGAGGAGCTGGTCCTGCCTTTGAAATGTCACTAATGGAGCCGGAACATCCGCCAAGGGCAGAGCGCTTTGGAGGAGGGGAGGGGGGCGGAGGGCTGGGTGACAGGCGGAGGCCAGTGCCTGTGTGCCACACCTGCGCCGGGCACGGTCCCCCGCCCCGCTCCCAAGCAGTTCTCGGAGTGCCCGCACTTGACCGTGGAGCACGGAATAGGCGTCACAAGCTGCCCCGAGCCACAGCGTGTACTCGGCGGTGCTGGGTGCGGAACCCACGCTTTCTTTCCCACTGAACTGCCTTTGCGTGAACACCAGCTCGCTCCCTGAGAAGGGGTGTGAGGAACTCACACGCGGAAGCCACTACCGCTGAGGCCACCTGCACTGCGCGTAAACACTTGGAATCCGTGATGGGAACGGCCCACACCCAAGAAAAAGCTAAGGCTTTTATTTCTGGTTTTAGTGGGAAAAAATGCAAACACCGATCTTCACCTGTTTCTCTTCTGAAAGCTTCTCGTAGGCAGCCACCACGTGGACAATACAGCTTTTCAGTATCTCCTGCTGGGTCACTTTTGGCAAAGCGTGGCCTCCAACCCGGTTAATTTCCTGGCAGAGGCTAAAGAGGAAGGACTGCACGTACCAGGACGGCTAAAAGAACAAAGGGACGGTGAGTCACCAAGTTGTGCTAATTGGTAAAATTGGGTCTGTTTATCCTTACTAGGCTCATGTGCCTGGACCTTGACCCTCTACCAGCCCCCCTCACAGCAGGCCAGATAACAGATACAGGTGACAATTGCTGCCATTCCCACGGTGGTCAGGGGCTTGGCCCGGCAGGTGGCACTTTGCTTTACGCTGTTTTCACTTTAGGGTAAACAGTCATCTGATGAGCAGAGCCCGGGACACACAAGGAAAGGACCATTAACTAACTGACTTCTCGAACAGGCCGCTACCTACTTGGGCGTCAGTCCACTCAGCCCCGTGACGGAAAGTTACAAATACTACTTCCGGCTCTTCCTCGGAAGCCGTAGGTTGGCTGACTTCCTGATCTCTCCTCTCTCCGCAGAGTGGGCTGTGTGGTCCTGTCCAGGCCATGGGGGCGCTAATGGGGGCGCCCGCTTACCTGTGTAGGGAGTCGGATGGTGGACGTGACATTGCCACCAGACTCTGCTTCCTCCTGGATGTCTAGCTCCTCCCAGCTGGTGGCTGTGGCCAGGATGGAGCCGGCATCGTCTAGAAGCAACGACTGGGTGAACCCATGAGCCAAAACCTGGTAATAAAAGCAAATATCCAGTAGGCCACTGGGCTCCTCTATAGAGTGTTTCAAGCCACCAGGATAATCTTGAGACCAGCTTGTGCTTAGATCATGTGTGCGGTGCTGAGTGGAAACGTGCCTCTTCTCGGGCTAACTCCCTACGCCAGTCACCGGTGCTCTGTTGTAACTGCCTTACAGATGTCGGGGGCCGCCCCTTACGGTGCCAGCAGAGACCGCAGGGAATATGATACTCAGGTTGAAGAGCAGGAAATACAGACCCTCGCCAAGAGAGATCTTTCTTTCATTCTTATCAGGCAGCAGGACAAAAAGCCAGTGTTTCTGTCTCTAAAATCTGGACTAAGAACGTGAGCGGAAAACTGTTCCCACTCGAGCCACCTCGCTATCACAGGGAAGTAACAGTAACTGCATGAAATAAGAATTGTTATTCCCTCACCGTGAACAGCGCTCGCTGAGGCTGGCCAGCCTGGAGCTGACAGAAGGGAGGCGCCCCCGGGGCCACCGCTGAGCACGGGAAGAACACACCCACGGGCCGGCCACTCACCTTCACAACCGCCGAGCTCCACACGCGGTAGCCTGTCACGCTCTGCTGCAGGAGGAGCTCCGTGACTTCCTGCCACTTGGCCTGCGTGGGGAGTACTTCCTGGGTTCTCCCCTTTCCCTGCTTTTTCAGAGCCTTGGGGTCCCTCGCTGGTTTCTCGGAGCTCCTGGACTTCCCCACGATGCACTGCTTCAGATGGGGACACAGCTCTCCCAGCGACTGGCAGAGTCTGGCCATGAAAAGGACCGCGTGCAGCTGGACACTGTTGAGGACGTCCTGCTGCCCCTGCACCACCTGCTCGAGCCTGCGCAGCTCGGCCCCGATGCAGTCTGTGACGCGCGCGACGCAGGCCACGGACTGGGCCTGCAGCAGCTCCCGCACGGTGCCGGCGTCCGCGTACCTGTCGAAGGCGCAGCCCTTGGCCTGCGCGGGGGAGACGTCCTTGGGCAGCGACGGGTCCGCACGGGGAAGGTAAGCCAGGAGGTCATCCAGCTGAACCTGCAGCTTAGAGTCCAGGGCAGAGCAGAAGTCCTGGACGCAGGGGCTAACGGCCAGCGCTTTCATGGAGAGCCCACTGCCGGCACACTGCCCCCGGTGCGCCACGCTGACCCAGGCGGCGTCGGGAGGCAGGTCCTGGGGACTCTCGGACCAGAGGAAGAGCGGCATGTTGTGCTCCAGGTGGATGTGCTTATTTGGAGCGGAGCTGCTGGCGTTGCTCTCGAGCTCCCGCAGGGCTGAAAGGAGGAGCTCCTTGCAGCCGGCGGAGATGGAGTCAAAGCCTTCTTTTGTCAGAGTCTGAAAGAGAGCGAGAGAAGCGTTCCAGCCGCGACCCCTGGCAGAAGATCTCAAAGCCACAGCACCAGCTGGGACCCCATCCCGGCACTCTGCACGCTCTCCGGCATGCTCAGAGAGATCACATGGTGGTGGCAGAGGACAGGGTCACTACTGATGGCCACTGACATGCCCCCAATTCCCCCCCGCCCCTGCCAGAGGCCTCGTCTCTTTCTGTACCAGAGTCTGGATCTCTGCTCTTTTCTGTGGTTCGTGATCCAGAAGAGCCACCCCTGACTCAGTCAGCAGAGAGAGAACAGACTCGGGGAGGGACAGAAGGCCACTCAGGATGGGCCGGAAGGCAACTGGACCGTGTGATCTCCTCACCTGTAGCCGCTCAAGGAACAACTGCTGCATCAGGTCCTCCCAGAACAAGAGCGGCTTCTCCAGAAGCCGCTGACATATGATGTCCCAGCTGTGGCTGGTGGCCTCATTGGTCAGCAGTTCCCACATGGCATCCCGGACCCCCGCGAGACCCTTCATGCTCTTCACGTACAAGAGCAGGTTGGTGATCCCGTTTCTAATGTCTTCATTGCACCTGCAACGGAATCCTTTGTCTTGGGCTTTATTAGAGTCACGGTTTTCACACCGTTCTTAAAAAAAGAGGACTCCATTTGAAAACCTCTTACCTGGGTCCCCACGTATAAATATATATCTCAGAGTACTTAGAAATCTACATTCAAGACCGCATTTCTGGCTAGATGGGGGCTGGGGCCTAGCCTTGCCTCCCTGGGCAATCTATCCGGAAGGAAGTGTACAGCTCACCACAATGGCCTTAGAAACCGCTGCACTGAATTCAAGCTTAGGAGGGGCAGGACTGTTACACGAAGAGAATTTAACACCCTGTAGGTAATATTCTGAAAGGTGAATTCCTTGGTTCTCCCACAGCGGGGGCTGACCCTCCCCAAAGGCAGTGACAGGTGGCGGGGTGAGTGACTGGTGTGACCCAGTGGACAGCACGCAGAGCATCCTCCAGAAGATCCGGCCTCCCCTGCGTTCCTCAGTGGCCTCACGGGCCCTCCTGTGGCCACGTGAGTGGTTCCTGCCAGCCTCGGGAAAGTTCTGGCTACTTACATGTGGATCCACTTCTGCAGTGTGTCCTTCAGGTACTCCTGGCTGATGGGCTGCGCCAGGGTTCGGAGAGAGGGCTGGAAGCCGACGACAGATGGTGGCAGGTGTCGGGACCAGCCGCACAGCGCTACCTCCTCCTGCAGGACGCCGGCGCCCTTCCCTAAAGGAGGCCAAGCAACAAGTCATCGGGGCCATCCTTTGGAAGGCATATTACAAAATGGACCTAGAAGGAACTTCCAAAAATCATCTCGTCTTCCGCGGGGCAGGTCAGGCCCGGCCCCTGAAACGGGGGAAAGGAAAGTACAGAATGTACGTCCCGCAGGGAGCTGGCAGCTTCCCGCCGATACGGGCGCCATGTTGGTTGAGAAGGCGAAGGGCAGAGAGCAAAGGGTAGAGCGGGACCGGGGGAAGAAGCAGTACTGAGCGCTGTGCGGCCCTCCCCGTCCTCGAGGTGGAACTTACATCGTCACCAAAGACGACGTTTGCCTTTCCTCGCTATCCTCCGAGCGACCTGAAAGAGCTAGGAATCGAAGACCACTCGTCCCGACGAGTGACTTGTAGCTCCTTAGCGGTGACCTCTCGAGAGGGACATCGGCATCTGCGGGGCGACTCTGGGAGGCCCCGTCACCGTACTCTGTGCACAAATGCCCTCCGGAGCTGGAGACACAGGGTCCTTCTAAGGTCCCTTCTCCTTGTTCTCCAAAGCCTTGACGAATTGGCCCATACTCTTTGCACGGGGGGGGGGGGGGGGGGGGGGGGGGGGGGGGGGGGGGGGGGGGGGGGGGGGGAAGAGGACGACATGGAAGCACGTAGAGGGAAGCCGAGGCAGAAGGGAGTGGCCCCCTAGCTGGGAGATAAAACAAGCCCAAGAAGAGACTACGTAATACATGTTTCTCTGAAATTGACCAGAGGGCTGTCCCCACTTTCTTGTTTGTTTCCCTTCTGCCTTTGGCTGTGTCTCCTCCGCCGGACCTCTGAGTTCTGGAGTCCCCTGAGGCACAGTCCTCTGTCATCCGCTCTTCCTGCTGCTGATGTCACCCATCCCCACGGCCTCACGCAGCAGCCACAGGCACAGATGTGTGTCTCTGGCCAGACCTCTTCCTGCTCTGCTCTGGACCCACAGCCGCCCGCCCACTCCACACTCCCATCCCAAGGGCTCGATGGTCTCCAAAGCAATATTTTCAAGAGAGAACTCATCATCAGCCCTTTCAAGCCAGATCCTTTTCCTGTAAACTCGGATACCTCTTTTCCACACCCTCCACCGCCAATCTACCAACCCCCCTGCTAAACAGATGTCCAAGTTGTCCGGTTAGCCCCCACCGCCTGCCACGTAGGTCCTGAGGACAGCCGCCCGGGTGAGCTCTCCACGCCCACTCCAGACCCCATGAAGAGCCACTGCCACATGCAAGCCAAATGCACTTAATTCCAATTAGAATAAATGCTATCAAATAAAAGCACAGGATGCTTGAGAACATATAACAGAAGGAGGAACAAGCCTGGAAGGTCCTAGAAGGCTCTCCATTGTTCTCTGGATCAAGTCCAAACTCCGCAGCCTGGTCCACACAGCTCTGCATTATCTGGTCACTTCTGACAGACTGGCCACTTCTCTTCCCATGCGGCTCTTCATCACCCACCCAATACCCACCCCTTAGCCTTGCCCGCTTGCTTTTAGTCCCTCAACTATCCTCATATCTCCCTTGCCTCAGGACCTTTGCACATCCCATCCCCTTTGCCTGGAACACTTCCTTGCCTCCCTCACCTGACTAATGCTTACTGAGCTTTCAGATTTTAGTCTAAATATCATTCTCCAAGGAAAGCGTCATCGGTGAGGTCCCTCCCAAGTCAACTTGTACTTTGCCTTCATGACAGTGGTCAATGTGGCCATGCAATAGATGCGTGTGTATCTGTGAGTTCAGTATCCGCCTCAACCGCTAGAGTGTGACCTCCACGAATGTGTGGCCCGCATTTGTCCCGTGCGCTGCTGCACCCCCAGAGCTCAGCCCCGCAGGCACAGGCAGAGGGTAGACCTAGCTCAGCAGGCAGCAGCCGAATTACCAGAAAATGAGACAGGCTGGCTGATGGCTCACCAGTGGGAGGCTGGCCTGTGACGGTCGCCAGAGTTGAGAAGAGCAGGCCGCAGGGCAGGGATGGGTCTAGCAGCTGCCCTTCTGACAAAGTGTAGAAAAGAGCATGTGCTTGGTTCAGGGTGGTGGCCAGCAGCTCCACTAATGAGCAGATCTGAGTCTTGATGCCAGTACCTGCGAGAAGAAACCAAACTCGTGTAAACCAGCTCCTGCAGTCAAATTAGACACAGGGACACCCTGGATGCTCTGCTCTCCCTGAGCTCATCCTTCTCCATCTCGTTGTCTGAGGGCCACATTTTGGAAAGAAGCCAGACCCACCGTGGTGCGGCTGGTTGAGAAGCTTCTGAATGGCTGCCTTTCGGGCCAACAGGAAGTCAGCGAGGGCTTGGCGAGGAGAACTCTCTTCCAAGAGCATGATGGAGCACAGCGCCTCGGCTACAGCCTGGTCAGACACGGCTTGGCATCTGAGTAGCTGCTTGCTTTCGTGCAGAATAGTCGACCTAGAGAGATGAGGACCCAGGTCAACGGGGAATTCCTGACACCTTGGGAGGAAGAACCTTGGCATATGTTCCGCGAACCGGCATCAGTGAAGCATGGCCCTCCCCAGAGCAGGGCGGCGACCCGGCTCCACTTACCGGAAGTGGCTGGCCGCCGCCACCTGCCGGATGAGTATGGGGAACCGCAGGAGGACGGGGCTGTATCGGGACCCAGAGGGATCCAGCTGGAGCAGGCTGTGGAGGTGACAGCAGAGCAGGTACAGCTGCGTGGCATGGAGGTACCGGGCGGCCTCCATGGAGCTCCAGATCTTCTCGGGAATTTCCAAGAGTAGCTTGATCTGGGCAGCCATGCTGTAGAACTTCTCCTGAGATGGCTGCTGGGGCTGCAGGGAAAGGCGCAGAAACCAAGTCAGAAGAGCAAGGTTGGCGTTGGCAGGTGGGGGGCGGGGGGAGGTTGGCATTGGGAGGTGGGGCGCGGGGGGAGGGGACTGCCAGGGCACAAGCTCTTGTTAAGCTCGATGCCACGTGGTGAGGCATCTGAGTCTGGGGTGGCAGAATCACTGGAGCCCGTCGCACTGGCTTTTCCTCCCAGCTGGGTGTGGCTCTGCCTGGTCTCTTGAGAGGCGGCCTCAGCCTGCTCATCTCACGATCTGGTGATCAGCGAGTCCCGAGATGCCTCCGCGGCACGGAGCCCTGTGGATCACGGTTCGAGTGAGCCTCGTCCTTCCCTTTTCTGATGTTCTGCCTTCCCATGTTTGCTCCTGCTTCTCTGAGTGCTTGACAGACGTCTCCGCCTCCTGCGGCCATCGCGCCGCTGCCCACCCCAGTCCGTCCTTCTCCGGGACCCTCTGCCCTGAAGCATCGCCTCTAAGCAGAGCACCGCCACGGCGTCTTTCTCGGTCCTCACCACTCTCCTGTGTCCCAGGGACGTCTCTTCTGCCGCTGTCTGCTAAGCGTCACTGCCATTCCGTAATCAGTATGTTCAACATGAAATTCACTGCCCTCCCCGAAATCTGTCATCTGACCCCCATGCGTAGCTTAGCATGCCACCACTCCGCTCCCACGTTCCCAGGAGATGTGTGTCCTTCCCACGGTTCTGCTCAGATCTCTGCTTCTAGGTTCCACTTCCAAGATTCTAATGCAGGTCCTTACACACTCACATCAGTCCAAAACCATTTCACTCGTGCTGTGCTCATTCTCTACTGCCTCCGAGCTATCCTTTACCTTTGCCTTCCGATTAGTCTCCTTCAAAGGGTGTTTAGATCCTATCTTTCCTCAGTTCTAAAAGGCTCCTCACTGTTTAGTAACTTGGTCTGGGTGGTCAAAGATTTCCTGTACTTTGGAAGTACTTTCTTCCAGGGACCCTTGAATCCGATGGTTCTCATGCGTAGGGGAGGGGAGTGATTCCATCCTCTACGGAAACATCTGGAAACAGTTTTGACTATCAGAAAGGAGAAGAGGGGTACGACTGGTGTCCAGTGGGTTGAGGCCAGGGATGCTTATAAATATCCTACAATGCACAGGAAAGCCTCTGAAACGATGAGTGATCCAGCCCCAAATATTGGCAGCACCAAGGTTGAGAATCTCTGCTTTAATCAAATTGATTACCTATTTTTAATGGTCTTTTCATACTCCAGGCCCATACTCCAAATCTCACCCATCATGACAGCCCCTCCTTACCGAGAAAGACTCAAGCCTGAAGTGACTTCCTTCGGAAATCTTATGGTAAATGTACGTAATTATTTTGGAATCAATCACACATTATCCTAAAATGTTTTCTGTTGCTACTCTGAAGTACTTACATTTTTCTCATCATCTTTCCATGGATTTAAGTCCTTGACTAGTTTGGAAATTCCATCAGAGCAGGAATGGGGGCTTGGGGGGCTTCTGTTTCTTTGTGCCTTCAACACAGAGGGCACGCAAATATTTGTGAGTTTGAGAATAAATCAGAAATAACTATTAAAAAATAAATACATTTCTAAGGTCAGGCACGATACAAGTTAGCTTTTTAATAAACCTGAAGCATGACTGTTCTAAGAAAGGCTGACCACTAAAAGGAGGCGTGTATAAATGAACAGAGGAGAGGGATGAGGCCTCTCATTTCAAAAATTAGCCAAGTATTTCCAATCTTTATGGTTCTGTTGTGTGAGCCCTGCTTACTGACCTGGATTCTTCAAAAACACAGGGTGTATCAAAAAGTTCCCAGCTGGAGCCAAACTGTACTTTTGTAACTGGGTCTTCCATGTCCCTATAAGGTTCCTTCTCCCCAGGTAGTTAAGAACAAATTCCTTGCGGGGCGCCTGCGGGGCTTAGTCGGTTAAGCGTCCGACTTTCGCTCAGGTCATGATCTCGCGGTTGGTGGGTTCGAGCCCCGCGTCGGGCTCTGTGCTGACTGCCAGCTCAGAGCCTGGAGCCTGTTTCTGAGTCTGTCACTCCCTCTCTCTCTGTCCCTCCCCTGCTCACGCTGTCTCTCTCTCTCTCTCTCCCCTAGAAATAAATTAAAAAAAAAAAAAAAGAACAAATTCCTTGCTTACTTTTCTGACCCTCCCTACCCCTTCCCTCCACTTTGTCATCCATCCCTAAGTCAACGTTCCTTAGGAACACCAAACGCTGCTCCAATATTAGGCTGTATGTAGGGCTGAATCCTTCCGCATCAGGTCTAATCATTATCATGGGGGGGCGGGGGGGACACTTAGGGCAACTCGATTAGAATGACCTTACTTCCCTGAAAAGAAAATGTTCCGCTACTGAAAGATGAGAGCTTGATGGCTGGCACTGTCCTGGAACAACTCCAACAGAGGCTAGAATAGCTGTTTGGGATCGTGGAAGTTACCCTTGGGAGTGGGATGGGGTCAAGACTGGGACGAGGAACGACCTGAGGAGACGGTGAGAGATGTGTTCTAGGAATAATGTCGGGAAACGTTATACAGGGAACGAGGGGAAGCGTCGAGCAAGAGACCCCTGGCGTCTTCATCTAAAGCTGGAAGGGAAGAGCCCCGCGAACCCACGAGGAAGGTGAGAGAATCTGGGCCCGGAAGTCAGGGACGGCTCCTGAGCTGAACGACCGACCAGCAGGCCGCGCAGGCAGGACCACGGGGCTCCCCCCACGAGGAAGGGAGTCCAGAAATTGGCTGCAGGCTCTTCCCTCCGCAGGTGAGTCTCGCGCGGGCGGCGGGGACTGGCCCGCGGCCCCGGGGAGGGCGGGGGGCGGGACCGGGGGTGCGGGGCTGACCTGCGGGGCTCGCGGCGGTAGGGGGGCGGCCGAGCCGGCCTCGCGGAGACGGGCGCAGTACTGGTCGGTGGCCTTCACGGCGTCCACCAGCCCCTCGGCGCAGCGGCGCATCTGGCCGATGGTGTCGGCCGCCTCGATCAGGTCGCGGTACCGCTCTCCCACCATTTGCCGCAGCTCCTCTTTCTTGTGCTCGATCTCGGCCCGAACCTGGCGCTCCAGTCCGCGGATCTCCTCCGCTCCGTGTGTCTCGAAAAGCGCCGCGGGGTCGCGCAGATCCAGCCGCTTCAGCGCGGGGGAGGCGGCCGCGGCAGCCATGATGGCCCCGTCAGCCTCCCGCCGGGTCACTTCCGCCCGGAGGCTTGTCCGGCGGCCATCTTGGGTGGGGGCGGAAGCGCTTCCGCCCCGCTGCCCGCCATTCTTGTCAGGGGCCGCTCCGGGGGCCGAGGGGCGGGGCCGGGATGGGCGGTGGCTCTTTTTAAAGGGAGACGCGGCGGGTGGGTGGGGTCATCCCTCGGGCGCAGGTGTGCCCTCCACGCGTCCGACGTCTGCCCCGGCCGTGCGGCTGCACCGTCTGCTCCCGACGTCCGAGCCCCTTGGGAAGCCGCAGCCGCCCCGGGTCCCGGCAGAACTCGACAACTTGGGTCCCTGCGCCGCCTGCGGGCACCGGGCGTTCTCTTACGGGGCCCTTGGCCGGTTGCGACCCCCGGGGTGGAGGAGTTGGGATCCGTTCGTGTTCGCCGGCGAGAGTAACTTCGCAGTTGCTCCGGACCGGCTCTTCTGAGGCGCGCGTCCCGCTCGTTGGACTTCGGTTTTTCTCTTGATGTCGATCAGTTCTTTGGGGCTTTTGGTTTTCGTTTCAAGCCGGTGTTGAGCCACGAAGGATGCACTGGCGCTCGCGTGGGGCGGAGGGTGGTGGGCAGAGAGGAAGGGGCGCAGCGCCTGGGGCTGCGGGCCGGGGGCGCCTAACGCTGACTCGGCAGAGATGAGCTGGGGATGTGGGGGGGGGGGCTGCTTCTTCTAAGTATTCCAACCCCTTAATTTTTAGAAACATTTATTATGGAAAAGTTCATACACTGACGCAGAGAGGGTGGTGTAATGTGCCCACCCGGCAGGTTTTACGCCTACTAACTCCAGGTCAGCCGCCTCTGTATCCGCTCCGCCCCCCCCCCCCACTTCCTCTGCCTCCCTTACTTTGAGGCAAATACCAGACGGCAAAGATTTCAATCTGTAAATTAAACCATTGGTGTTTATACCTCGCCAATAGCCCTACAACGTAGGAAATATTCTCATTTTACAGTTGGGTAACTTGCGAACCCCCAGAGGGAAATGGACTTACTGACGAACTGGTTTGATATACACATCAGCCTTGCAAAGTAGGTAGAGATGATGTTTCTGTTCCATGCATAACCAAAAACCCGGAGAAGCTTATGTGCCCACCTCCGAGGCGCAGCTAGTAATGGATGGAATCTTGCCTAGGTTTTTGAGGTCCTGGCGAGTGCCTGTTCTGCTTTGTCATGCGACTTTGCACAAACTCAGAACACTCGGTGGTGGTGGGCCAGTCACAGTCAGTTGCATTCTGTAGGGGACATTTTGTTGACGTTGGCTGCCCAGCATCGGTGTGATGTCTTTTCTGTGTTTGGGGAAGCCACCTCTGGGGGGCAAGATCTTTTCCGGGGACACCTTACAGGCTATGGTGTAAGCCTGGGGGCCTGGGATTGGGTCATCGGACAACCGCTGGGGACTTTTAAGTGGAGAGCCCGTGATAAGAGGCAGCAGGGACAGTGGAGATTTCATTCTGGGGGCGGTAGAGGGACCTCTTGGCAACATCCAGTCTCCAGGGGCAGCAGGGACATTGCATCCAGCTGGGGCTCCCAGCTGCTGGTGCCAGTACTGGTACTGGTGGCAGCCGTGGGCGACCCCCGTGAGGCCCCTCATCCGAACTGATTGCCCAGAGGCATGCTTTGATTGGATTCTAAATGTTTTCGCTTCCCTTCGTTCCTGTCTGTCCCCTGAGCCTGGTTCTCCAGCTTTCCCGGAGATTGCATGAGCGATCCGGTGTCTTCCTGATACACCTGATTCCTTCCAAAACAAGTTTTGGTCGCTTGCCATAGAGACCCGAACTGACTCCATGGGAGTGTGGCTGAGGTCTCTCTAACAGCAGAGGGGAGGCATGTTGAGGCAACGGTTATGGTGGGGGACCTGGGGGTGTGTCTGTGCATACGTCTGTCGTCTCAGGTAGAGAAAAGGCCAGCCGGCTGCAGAAGTCTCCACTGCGGAGTGTGTGTTCTGAAAGCAGGGCTTCCTCGGTCATTACCCTCTGCTTCCCTGGCCAAGTTCATCTGGCTGTCCTTAAGATGCCACTGTTGCTCTTCTGCCTGCAGAACCGAGCACCTAACAGAGGCTGTCGAATGTTTTTGCTCTGGAAACTGAACAGAGCGCCTAACAGAGGCTGTTCCTGAACGTTCTTGCTCTGGAAACTGGGCACTAGAAACACTCCCAGGGCTGGAGGTAATGTGACTTTTGATTCTTTACTCTCTTCGTCTGCTTTTCCTTTCCCTTCTGTGTCAAGGCCCCCCTCCCTTTCTTCTTCCAAACTTTTTGCCATCTTGCCCCCTCAAAACCAGGATGGGGTCTGAAAGCTCACCTTCAGCAGCTGGAAATGCAAATGCTGGGTCCACAGGAGCAGAGATGAGAAACTAGGCTTTTTTGTTTTGCTCAAGGAGGTACATGAGCAAAGGGCACTTCTGAGTTTGATTGCCATCATTTTGTTTTGGTTTAGGGAAGTGTGTGTTTATGCGTGCAGGTATGTGTGTGGTGGGAGGAGCGTGTCTCTGTCATTTTCTTCTTTACACCTTATCTTTTTTTATGCTTTTTTTTTTCTTCCTTAAATAGTTTATTGTCAAGTTGGTTTCCATATAACACCCAGTGCTCATCCCACAAGTGACCTCCTCCATGCCCATCACCTCCCTTTCCCTACCTCCCACCCCCCTCAGCCCTCAGTTTGTTCTCAGCATTCAAGAATCTCTCATGGTTTGCCTCTCTCCCTCTCCAACTATTTTCCCCTTCTCCTCCTCTTCCATGGTCCTCCGTTAAGTTCCTCCTAATCCACCTATACGTGCAAACATATGATATTTGTCCTTCTCTGCCTGACTTATTTCGCTCAGCATAACACCCTCAGGTTCCATCCATGTTGCTACACATGGCCAGATTTCATTCTTTCTCATTGCCATGTAGTATTCCATTGTATAGATGAACCACATCTTCTTGATCCATTCGTCAGTTGATGGAAACTTAGGTTCTTTCCATGTTTTGGCTATTGTTGAGAGTGCTGCTATGAACATTGGGGTACATCACCTTAAATCTTTAGGAATGGGAAACATCCAGTGCATCCATTCAAGAGATTACATTTAGATCATCCTGGGTCCCTGAGTTCAAACCCTGGCATTCTGCTAGTTAGAATAGCTGTGATTTTGAGCACCATCCAGGCACTCTGCACATGTGATCTTTAATCCCAATAATAAGTCTATAGCGTTGGTGGTCTTACGCTCCTTTGATAGATAAAGCCAGGTTCGGCAGAACCCAAGTAGCCTGCCTGAGAGGACAGAGCCTATCTATACATCCCTGGCAGCCTGGCTCTAAAGTCCTTGATCTTTCCACTTTGTCACATTATTAGCTTCAAAGAAGATTTTGGAACATCAAAAGACAGATGGGCCAAACCACTCTGAGCAGCATTCAGATGGTGCCCACATTGCTTCCTGTCTGTGGCCGGGAGGTGGGTCTCTGCCGCTGTGTGGGCAGTTTGGGACCTGAGCCGGAGCACATCTCCAGTGATGTGGAGGCAGGTGGTGCACGGGGTGCTCAAGCCTGGTAGCCAAGTGTCTGCGCTGGAGGGCTCACTTTCAAAACCGGGATACGTTCTGATATGTTTGCTTTCTCTGGACCCGTTGGTATTCCAGTCTCACTCAGATGGTTGAGAGGGCAGGAGCCTCCTTACTTTTTATTTATTTTATAATGTTTGTTTATTTTGAGAGAGAGAAGGAGCGCGAGTGGGGGAGGAGCAGAGAGGGAGAGAGAATCCCAAGCAGACTCTGTGCTGTCAGCGCCGAGCCCGACGCGGGGCTCGATCCCATGAACCACAAGATCATGACCTGAGCTGAAATCAAGAGTCAGATGCTTAACCGCCTGAGCCACCCAGGCACCACTCTCCTTACTTTTTCGTAGAAATATGGAATGCAAGACAGCGTAACGCCTAAAATAGTAGGGTTCTTAACTGGTCTTCCCTGATGCTGTATGCGGTCCAGCATCCGGGAAAGGGGCCTAGAGACCCGGCTCCCAGGCTAAACAAGTGAATAAATATTTGTAAGATGAATGAATAGCGCGATGCACACGTCATAGACCCACAAAGCATCTGCTCCCAGGGTGTACTGGGAAAGGCGAAAGGACATTTTATCATTGATTGCCTGAGACGATTCTCACCCATGCCACACCCCCCTCGCTGACTTATCTCAGTTCCTCTCCTTTGATGAAAGGTGCTGGGTGGCTGCGTGGGAGCCATGTCAGTTTTCAGTCTGAAGCCTGAACTGCAGAATACTGTCCTGGTAGGTGTCAGAGAGAGGGCCCGCTCTCACAAGAGTTCGGGTGGGATGCCGGCTGGGCACACCCAGAGGAGAAAGAACACATAGAAGACACCCACTGACCTGGGAATGTTAACGTGAGCTTTACTCTGGCTGAGCCAGAAGAGATGGAAAAGGAGAAAGCAGGAAGAAGAGGCACCACCAGCAGGTTAACGGGAGAAAAGAGAGGGGGATTTGATCCGGTTAAAGGCACACCGTGGTGATAAAAGGAATGTCAGTGGCTTGGAAGGAAGGTTGGATTCCACATCTGAGTCCTGGTGGGATTCAGACGTTTGCTGCTTTTTCTGGGCTGAGATGCCAGCGGGATAGCGATCCTAACCCAGTCGGCCTGATGGCTTATCTTTATAGCTGTGTGCATCTGCTTGAGTCCGCTGGGGCTGATGTTTGTGGTAGAAGGGGTGCTTACTTGGCTCAACTGTTTGCAGATTCCTGAGACTCCGCCCTCAACAAATAGGCAGGCATCACGCCTGATGAAAGGAGCCTGAACGTCCGGGGTACACACGTTCTCAGTACCTTGACTAAAACATGGTGATAGGTGATGCAGAGTTCACGCTCCAAATGTTATGTCCTTGATTAGTGTGTGGTTGAGTACTTACTATGTTGTTTGTTTATGTATTTTCTTGTCTATTTATTTACTTATAGAGAAAGCATGAGCAGGGGAGAGGAGCAGAGGGAGAGAGAGTGAAAATCCAAGCAGGCTCCACACTCAGCGCAAGAGCCTGACCAGGGGCTCAATCCAACGACCCTGGGATCGTGACCTGAGCCAAAATCAAGAGTTGGACACTCACCCAGCTGAGCCACCCAGGCGCCCTGCGTAGCTACCACGTTAATTAGCCCTGTGCTGGAGAGAATACAAAACGTAAACAAAAGGTTAATCACTGACTGACAAGACTCTAGGGACACTTCAGTGGCTCAGTTGGTTGAGCGTCCGACTCTTGATTCGAGCACAGGTCATGATCTCACAGTTCGGGAGATTGAGCCCCACATCAGGCTCCGAGCTGACAGCACAGAGCCTCCTTGGGATTCTCTCTCTGTCTCTGTCTCTCTCTCTCTCTGCCCCTCCACTGCTCACAGATGAACTCCCTCTCTCCCTCTCTCTCTCTCTCTCTCTCTCTCTCTCAAAATAAATAAACTTAAAAAGTCAGTGACTCTAGGGGCGCCTGGGTGGCTTAGTCGGTTAAGCGTCCGACTTTCGCTTAGGTCATGATCTCGCGGTTCGTGGGTTCGGGCCCCGCTTCGGGCTCTGTGCTGACTGCCAGCTCAGAGCCTGGAGCCTGTTTCAGTCTGTGACTCCCTCTCTCTCTGACCCTCCCCTGCTCAAGCTGTCTCTCTCTCTCTCTCCTAGAAATAAATAAAACATTAAAAAAAAAAAAAAAAGTCAGTGACTCTAACAAGCTCAGACTTCAAGTCCCCTACACAGTCTTTCCCTTCCCCACCATCCCACCCTTTCTCGTATGTATTGACAAGATCAAAGTAACGAGACACCAACATCCTCATGGTAAATTGCTGCATCTACCCACCTGCCCGAATATAAACTTAGATCTCCCGCCTTCTCCCTCGTTGCAAAGGGCAAAGTGCTCCTGCTCCCTTGACCTCTCCACTTGACCTCTGGATCTCACTCCCCGCCTCTCAAAGGCTTCCCCCCCTTCCCTCTCCTGTATAAGGAGAGATGGTTCTGGACAGTTCAGGCAGATCCTTCCCATGACAGGCATCCTCTGCTGTTCGAAAGTTTGTGCAAGGCCCCTTCGCTCTTAAGAAAGACCTCCCTGCGCACCATTTTCGCTAACCGAAAGAAATTGAAGAGGATTTTCACTTTTATGGAAAATAGGCGAAAAGCACCAATAGCGTCCAGCGTTAGCTCTGCAGAAGCCGGGCCCCTCTGGAGGCCGCGCACCTGAGCGGTGACAGGGCTGTCCAGCCCCTTCCAGGGACTGTGCTCAGCACCCCCGCATCTGGCCGCCGCAGCTTTGGCCTGTGTGAGCATCTAGGCTGTGTCTCCACTGGTTTTATGTGTCCCGTTTAGCAAGATGTGTCCCAAGGTATCAGAAAAGACTAAGAGATGTGATTTTTTTGCATCAGTGGTGATTGCTTCTCTGCTCTGCACCATTTCAGCCAATGAAAGTTTCTGTAGAATCTCTGTCCTTTGACATAGTGGTGGGGGGAGGGGGGGGCGAACCTGGATCTTAAAAGTAGCCCCTGGTGTCTCCCGTCTTATAAACATCGTGCTCCTTTGTCCGCACGCCTCCTTGCAGCCCCTGCCTGCTTCTGTCTCCTCGTTAGGACGAGAGGTCTCCGGTCACCTCCCGGCGTCCTGCTCAGCTCCGCCGGTCCGGGCGTCTCGCATCCCCGCTCCGTCCAGTATAAGGCCCTTCCTGGCCTTTCCATTCCTGGGCCTTTCAGCATAGCCGACCTGTGGCTTGTGGACAGTTTCTTCCTGGCGTCTGTGACATGCCCCAGGGCCTTTCCTCCTACCGCGAGGCACGTCTTCTCCATCATTTTTGCCGTGCTTGACTTCTGACGTCGGACGGGCCAGGCTCGAGCCTTAGCACCGTCCCTTCTTGCTCTGCAGTCCCTGTCCAGGCGTCCTGGCCCCGAGGGTCAGAGGGTCACCACGGCAGGTCACGCGGGAGTTGTGCCGGTGCTGGGAAGAGAGGGCAGGGAGCAGATGTCTGCAGGTGACGCCTGCATTTGTGACTTCAGCCCAGGCTTTTGCACACTCCTTGCTGCCTCCTCAGAATCCACTGCCTCCTCAGAATCCCTGCTTAGTGGCCTAAGAGATTCTCTTCCCACCAGCCCATCCCGCACTCGCCCCCAGGTCATCCCCATCTCAGGAAAGGCACCTCCCAGTTACTCAGGGCTAGAAACCCAGAATCATCCTCAACTCCCTCCCCCCCCAACCACACCCCCTCCATTTATAAGCCCTATGGATTCTTCCTCCCAAATAGGGGTTGATGTGGTTTTGCTGGAAAGATCAGAGTCCGTGGGCTTTGTGCGCTCTGTGATCTCTATCACTATTCAATAAGGCTACGGTAGCAGGGGATTAGGAATAAGAAGATGTGGGGCACCCGGGGTACTCAGTCGGTTAAGCACCCGACTTCGGCTCAGGTCATGATCTCACAGTTCGTGAGTTCGAGCCCCGCATCGGGGTCTGTGCTGACAGCTCGGAGCCTGGAGCCTGCTTCAGATTCTGTGTCTCCCTCTCTCTCTGCTCCTCCCCCTCCTGCGACCTGTGTGTCTCTCTCTCAAATATAAATAAACATTAAAAGATGTTTTAAAAAGTAGGAAGAGCTAACATTTATGAGGGGCTCACTGTATGCAGCCACTTTTACAGACTCTGACTGGGAACTCACTGCCTTACTTTATTCTCTAAATTCTCTGAATTCATAAAACCCTCGGATCTGGATCCCGTTCTCCTCTACCTTATCGAGGAGGAAATTGGGGCCGAGGGAGATTCTGTAATTTGCCCCTAGTCATTTCGGAAGTAGAAGAGCCAAGATACAAGCCAGCCTGTCAGGCTCTGGGGCCTGTGTGCTTAGCCGCCCTCCTTACTGTCCATGTATTTTCAGCAGAGCGCCTGTCGCTACACTGAGAGTTCACATTCCTCTATTTGTGTATTTGTGTGTTGAGTGTGTTCCCTAAAGGAGGTCTGTCTGTCTGTCTGTTGTTGTCTCACTGAATTCCTAGCTTTCGGGAGGAATAGCGTCTGGCAACACAATGGACACTCTGTTTTTAGTGCACAGACAATTTTTTTAAAAGTTTTTTTTTAATGGTTTTTATTTATTTCTGAGAGAAAGAGAGCGTGAGCAGGGGAGGGTCAGAGAGAGAGGGAGACACAGAATCTGAAGCAGGCTCCAGGCTCTGAGCTGGCTGTCAGCACAGAGCCCGACGCGGGGCTCGAACCCACGAACCGTGAGATCATGACCTGAGCTGAAGTCGGACGCTCAACCAACTAAGCCAGCCAGGCACCCCAGACAGATGATAATTTAACTTTATAATAAATTACTTTGTTAGCATGCTGACAAATCAATAAATATTCAGGAACACCTTGCCTTAGAAAGAAAGAAAGAAAATAATCAGATTTCCTGGAATCAGATTTCAGGAATGTGGAACGAATTCACTTCTGATCAGCCCTCCCCTGTCCCCCAAGTTGTGATGTGAACTGTGTGTTTGAATGTCACTTGTGGAATTGCAAAAACCAAAAACTCCTGTCCGTTCTAACCATCCTGTTCCCTGATCTCGCTGCCTCGGGGCTGCGTGTGAGTGTGTTTACACAGGTTGAGACTCTAGAACAAAGATACCGAGGGTCAGCAGGAGTTCAAGGGGAAGTGGTCACTGCCGACCTGCTTGAATGTCAGCTCGAGGATGGAGATCTGGAAGAGAAGCTATTTCGTTCGGGTACTGCTGCCCTCGCCTTACTAGCAAAGGGCAGGAGCCTCCCCGGCATCCGTAGCCGCCACCTACGAAGGTTCGGCTGTGGTGATACGCTCTGGTGGGATATTTCTCCCTTGGGTTCAGCCAGACAAATAGCTCAAGAGGAAGCAGTTTCCTGTCTTCCTTTCCTCGGGATGAGCCCCTGGCGGGATCATGCCCCGTCTTGGGATTCACACAACCCAAACTTGTCAGTATCGGTGGACGTCAGCTTAGGACATTTCAAGTTCAAGGACTCAGGCCGGGGGAAAGCAGACCTCCGAGGAAACTGCAGAGCCGTAGCAGGAGCTATGCTTGTAGGAAACTGCTAGGCTCTACCTCTCTTGGCTTGTGATGCTTGTGTGTGTGTGTGTGTGTGTGTGTGTGTGTGTGTGTGTGTGTGTGTGTTTGTGTGCGTGTGGTGTTTTGCTCGAGTTCTACCTGGGAAATCAGAAACATTGGGGCGCCTGGGTGGCTTAGTCGGTTAAGCGTCCGACTTTCGCTTAGGTCATGATCTCGCGGTTCGTGGGTTCGGGCCCCGCGTCGGGCTTTGTGCTGACTGCCAGCTCAGAGCCTGGAGCCTGTTTCGGTCTGTGACTCCCTCTCTCTCTGACCCTCCCCTGCTCACGCTGTCTCTCTCTCTCTCTCTCTCCTAGAAATAAATAAAACATTTAAAAAAAAAAAAAAAGAAAGAAACATCAACCCTGCTTCGCCCAGACTGGGTGATAAATGACACACTGGATCTGGAGACATGAGAAAATGTGAAGTTTGGGTATTTGCACATATAGTTGGGGAGCAAATACCAACAAGTGGTTAAAACGTATAGAGTACCCTGCTAGCTGGGGAGAGCGGAAGAGTATACTACTTGACCTTCATGTTTGACAAGTTGTGCAGATGAATTGGTATTTTGCAGAGGGAGATCTTGACGTATTTTGCAGTGTGAGTGCCCCACGCAGAATTAAACCTCTGGGAGCTGACCATCTTGAATCCTATGTGGGTGGAACGTGGGGGCCCCTCTGGCAGCATCGAAGGCATCCAGTGGTTATTTTCTGAAAATATAGTTTATCCTTTTATGGATTAGGGAGTGCTCCTAGGGTCCCCAGGGCCCCCAGCTGTGCCGTGCATAAGGTGGAAGTTTTACTGAACGCCCTCCAGCTACGCCAGTGGACGCTGGGCCGCTTGGAGAGGGCTGGGACCCCACGCATTGGAGAGCCAGTGATTCTCTGCGTGCCTCCCCCATCCATCCTGTGCCCCTCTCTGCACCACGGCGGACCTCTGCGGAATGCCTCCCTTGGTTCTCTTGCCCTGTGGCTATGGTGGAGCTCAGCCACGGGAGGAGATCAGAGGGGTCCGTCGTGACTCTGGCCCTGGCTGAGTCCCTGAGCAGCTACAATTCCCGTTGAGTCCCACCTTCCCCTGTGGCTGCGCCTCTCACTGGGCTCTGGTAACAGCACCCTCTCCCTCACCCCTTCAGCTCGAGGGCTGATAAAGGCTCTCACCTGTATCTAGGGCCTCGGTGCCCCATCCGTCCCTTGCTGGTCCCCTTACGCCTGCGCACACCTCTCTGTATGCAGCTCGCTCCTTACATTCAAGTTAAAATCTATTGAGTGTGCCACCTGTTTCCAGCTGGAAAGATGGTTACAGACCCCAGACCGACGGCACAGTCCTCTCTTTCTGGTTAGCACCAGACCCCGGGTGGACCATGGTCTCAGCCTGGAGGGAAAATGCAGGACTGACTCAGCGATTTGTAACATGCCATGAACTGCGAAGTTTCTAGAATGTTTTGGCAAGATGAGGTTCTGTTTAGGGAGGTGAGAAGCTTTATCCCTGGTCCATTCTGGAGGAGACCAAAGTTTAGTTAGGCTTCGCAGTGCAGGAAAGCCCCCTCGCCAGAGGGGAGTACTCCGTGTAGACAGAAAGCAAGAAAGCATGTAGCACCTTATCAGGCAGACACATAATGCATTTACTTTTCTGCCCGGGTCTTGCTTTCATCTTGCATCACATGCTTGGCTCTGTTAGTGCCAGCTAAGCTCTCCAGTAATGGCAGGGTTAGAAGCTATAGTTTAATATTAGCCAATTTGGAAAACGGTCAGTTGTTTAACAACCAAAACATTTCTGGTCTTTTTTTTTTTTTTTTTGCTGTGATTGAGGGTGAGGGAAACCTAATATTTACTGGGTACCTCTGTGCGCCTGACAATGTGATAAATTATTTAAAATATTTTCTTTCACCCAGTCCCTTACACAATGCTCTGAGGTTTGTGGCATTATCCCTGCTTTGCAGACAAGGAAGCGTGGGCTCAGGGGGTATCAGACACTGGCTTGGAGGTCGCACATCTCGTTGGTCCGGTGCCAGGAGTTTGCTACGCCTCAGTTTCCCTGTCTGTCAAGTGGGGGCAACAGTGGTACTTGTGGGGATTAGCCCCTATGGGAACTGAATGAGACGATGTATATAAAGTGCCCAGAACGGAGCTTGGTACCTTGTGAGCACTGCCAACGTTAGCTCGCTTTCTTTTCTGGGTTCAGCGGTCTGGTTTGTAGTCAAGACCCTGTTTTATGCAGCTAGAAACTTCCAGCATGTTTTTATCTTGAGTCAATGAAAAGAAGGTGGGAAGGGGATAAAAATTTCTTTGACCTAATTTTTAAACCCCCTGCTCTGTCCCCGTAATCACTTTTGCTCTCAGCAAGCCCTGCCACGCCATTAGGGCATATTGAGAGCACCCCCTTCACCATCTGCATTAGTCATGCTCTGAACTCGGCCAGAATCCGGAAGACAACAGATCGGGTCATTAAGGATCAGTCTGTGGGCCAAATGGGACTCAGCCGTGGTTGTCTGGTTTTAAATTTTGTTTTCCTTTTGCTACCAAATGATAGCTAAGATGTCTAGAAAACGTTTTGTAGGCTTTTCATTGCGCTTAGAGTTAAAAAAAAAATTCTAGAATTCTCCACTTTCCAGTTCCGTGTTTCAGGGAACCTGGAAAGTGCAGGTTATGTCATGACCTAGGACCATGGCCCATTTTCCTGAAGGTGTGGAGTCTTTTTCAGAGGTAGATGGGAGCGAGTTCACACAGGTGGCCTAAGGAATAAGCTTAAGTCCGAGTCCCTTCCGTGGAAAGTATGATTTCATGGGAAGGTAGTTTATAGAACAGTACACTTGTGAAGAAATAAAAGCAATACAGTTACTAAAAAAGCGATGTTTGTTTCCTGCTTTCCAGTAGACAAGATCAATTAGAACAGCAAAGACAGAGGTAAGTTCATCTCACAGAGACACATAGGCACTCACAAAGGGGGTTAGAGCTTAATTGAAGGCAAAAGCAGTTTTGGCAAATTCATCTCAATATGGACACGCAGGAATGACAATGTTCACAAGAACAACCACATTCACAGCACCACGAGAATGATAAAACTAGCTTGTGCACACACCTGTGCTTGTCCTATTAAACCCATCAATCACACCATGTCATTGACACAGGTTTTGCAGTGCGGCTGCCGAAGGCTTTTGTGGATGCCCCAGGTTTCCTTGCGTCCAGAGCATGGAAGGAAAAGAAAACTCACATTGAGCCTTCACAGATGGGTAGGCAGGGGCCCGACGGTGCGAATCTCGTGACATCCACCAGCTTCAGGAAAGGGGATGGCAACAGCAATGTCAGCACCGCTCAGAAGAATAGAGAGGGGGTGAAATGCAGTGTGAGTGCCTGTGTACGAATAGCTTTCAGTCTCCACTGATAATGATTGATCCGCCACTTGTAAAAACCCGCTGTCATTTAATGGTGAGTGATGGACAGATTATGAAATCAGGCGTAAATATACTTCAGGAAACATACCACACGCGTGAAACCGTCATTGAAGACATTGTCAAAGTCGACTCCGTACTCTGTTCTTTCTTGCTGAGATGGTTCTCGGGCTGTTGGAAACTGGAATGGAGATTTTTTTTTCTAGGAGAAGAGGTTTTCAAATCCTTCGGAAGAATCGAGTTGTCTACTTCTGCTTATTATTGTCAGGCAGGCTGAGCGTGGAGGCCACTCACGACATTTGGTCGCGTGGCCGGGCTGGCCGACATCCTCCAGACAGATGGGAAAGCAGCCTTCATTAGTGGGTTGATCTAACCAGGACCTGTTTTCTCCTGCTCAGCCATGTAGTAGACCATTTCCGCTCGAGGCCATGCCACCACCAGAAGCCGGAGGAATGGGAAAAGATTGAGGCCTGGCTCTGTGTCATCCACCCGTAGGATTCAATGACTCTCCTGACTCTTTCCTTCGGAATCAGTTCTCACTTTCTCATTTTCTGGAAACTAAGGTCTTTCTATTGCTTAAAAGTCGACATTGGGCAAATGGGTGGCTCAGTAGGTTAAACTTCTTACATCGGCTCAGGTCGTGATCTCACAGTTTGTGAGTCCAAGCCCCACCTCGTGCTCTGGGCTGACAGTGCGGAGCCTGCTTGCGATTCTCTCTCTCCCTCTCCCCTGCTCTCTCTCTCTCAAATAAATGAAAAAAAAAACAAAAAACAAAGAAGGTTGGCATTGTGGAATTCCCAAGAGAAGGCATTTTTAAAATGTCAATATATATACATATCAATAATTAGAGAACGCTGTTTCGAAAGATAGATTGAGGAAACAGGATTTCAAAGAGGTATCTGCACCCCCTTGTTTATTGCAGCATTTTTTATGGTCACCAAATTGCGGAAACAACATGGATAGAACTTGAAGGCATTATGCTAAGTGAAATAAGTCAGAGAAAGATAAATACTATATGACTTCACTTATATGTGGAATCTAAAACAAAAAAACCATGCACACGAAAAATAAACTGAACAATAGGAACTCTGATGAGCTAAAATTTTTAAATGTGAGACTCCCTGCTCAAAGGCAACCTCCCCACCCCATCTCCTTTCTTGATGCTACCAGAGTACCTGGACCTCAGTTGACCTTGTTACTCTTACAGGTGACGCCCACCTTCAACAATAGGCTTTGCTGTCTGCCCCTTCAGTGCCCCACCTTGGTTCTTCTCTGGCAATTAGGGTTGACTTCATTGATCCCAGAGGCAGTAAGGAAGCCCTTGAAATCCCAAATCCTCTAAACACGCATTTCCGTGTCGATCCAACAGCCCAGAACCATGTTGCTGAAGCAAACCAGATTTTGTATCTGCTCAGTTGGACTAGAAATGTTCTGTTTAATGGGTGAGGAGGGCTGGGTTTCCCCGGCTGCAGGGACCGCTCCCAGCAGAGGCCATATGCCACGTGGCTGAGAATACGACAAGCCCTTGGAGCCGGGAGAACATAAAAGGCGGTCATGCGGAGGTGCAGAGGAGAGGAAAAGCAAACCATTTGTGATCCGTTGCCTCCCAGAGCAAGCCTGCGATAAGTCCTACAGTGCCCATCCATCTGGCAGTGTGCAAGAGAGCTGCTAAGAAGCATTTAAGGTGAACCCAAAAAAAGTGAGTCTGCATTCAGTCCGAGTCTTTGCTCCAGAAGCATCTAGATTGCAGATGGACAGCATAGCTGTCTTTCCCATCACATACTGGCAAGACCTTAAGCAAAGAGGAGGCGCTGACAGAGATCTCCCGAACCACCGAAATGGACTGGAGCGGGATGATGGATGAGGGGAAGACTTCTTTGTTGTTGGAGAGCCTCTTTGTGGGGGTATGCTGATGCCTGAGGAAGAGACTGCAGTTCATTTTCTTGGTAGCCAAGCAACTCCTCTTTCCCCAAAGTGTTCAACCTCAGATTTTTATTAAGAAACATGGAGACACAAAGCTAGAGTCATCAAAACAGTATGGTATTGGCATAAAAATAGACCCACAGATCAGCGGAACATCATAGAGAGGCCACAGATAAACCCACGTGTACACACACACACACACACACACACATATATAGTCATTTAATCTATGACAAAGGAGTCAAGAGTAGACAATCGGGGAGGGACAGTCTCTTCAATACATGATGTTGAGCTGGGAAAACTGGACAGCAACATGCAAAAGAATGCAATTGGGCAGCACACACAAAAATCAACTGAAGATGGATTTTAGACCTAAAAGTAAGACCGGAAACCATAAAACTGGAAGAAAGCTTAGGCAGTAAGCTCCTTGACGTTGGTCTCGACAATGATATTTTTGAATTTGACAAATTCAAAGTAAAGGCAACAAAAGCAAAAGTAAATAGGTGGGACTTCGTGAAGCTAAAAGGCTTCTGCAGAGCCAAGGGAACCATCAACAAAATGAAACGGCAGCCTCCTGAATGGGAGAAAACGTTTGCAAATCATATATCTGATACGGGCTTAGTATCCAAAATATATAAAGACCTCCTACAACTTAATAGCAATAAAAAATTTCGATTAGAAAAATGGGCAGAGGATCTGAATAGATATTTTTCCAAAGAAGACATACAGGGAGCCAGCAGGAACATGAAAAGGTGCTCAGCACCACAAACCAGCGGGGAAATGCAAATCAAAACCACAAAGAGGTATCGCCTCACACTGGTCAGAATAGCTGTTATCCAAAAGCCAAGAAAGGAATGTTGTCAACGATGTGGGGAAACAGAACCCTTCTGCACGGTTGCTAGGAATGTAAATTAGTGCAGTCCCTATAGAAAACGGTATGGAAGTTCCTGAAAAAAATTAAAAATAGGGGGCGCCCGGGTGGCTCGATCAGTTAAGTGTCTGACTCTTGGTTTCAGCTCAGGTCATGATCTCACAGTTTGTGAGTTCGAGCCCTGCATCGGGCTCTGCACTGACAGTGCGGAGCCTGCTTGGGAGTCTCTCTCTCTCCCTCTCTCTCTGCCCTACTCTGCTCTCTCTTTCTCAAAAAAACAAAAAACAAAACAAAAAAAAGAACTATCTTATGACCCAGCCATCTGACTTCAGAGTATCCATCCAAAGGAAATGAAAACAGGATTTCAAAGAGGTACTTGCACCCCTGTGTTCATTGAAGCATTATTTATGGTCGCCAAGATACGGAAACAACATGGATGGGCCTTGAGGGCATTATGCTGAGTGAAATAAATCGGAGAAAGATAAATCCTATATGATTTCACTTATATGTGGAATTGAAAACAAAACAAAAAACCCATGCACCCAAAAAAATACGAATGAGACAAAAAAAAAAAAATAACACAAAACCAAGCTCATGGATACAGACAACAGACTGGTGGTTGCCAGAGGCAGAAGATGGGGGATGGGGGAAGGGATGAAGGGGTTCAAAAGACACAAATTTCCTTTATAAGTAAGTCAAGGGGATGTAACAGAGAGCTTGGCCACTCTAGTTAATACCGTATTGAAAGCGGCTGAGAGTGAAAGTTCTCATCACACACACATATTTCTGTAACTATATATGATGACGGACACTGAGTAGATTCCCGAGGCGATCATTTCCCAACTTGTGCAAATATCAGTTACGTTACGTTATATACCTGGAACTAATACAGTGTTGTATGGCGGTTATCCCTCAGCAAGAAAGAAAAAAAAAGAAAGCAGCATGGGAGAAAGAAATGTGTGTTAGAATGCCGTCCTCCATGATGACCCATTTGAAAATTATTTTGAATGATTTTTCTGCAAAGAGATTGCATGTCTTTTCTTCTGCAAGAATATTGCTGTTAGCAGGCCATGTGCTTCACGTTGCTTAACCGGTGGGGATGGAGTTTCACCAGCTCCCCTACTGTTTTTGAAATCTAGGTGACCAGTTATTTGCAGGGACAGCAGGCTGGGGCCAGGCATGCACCCTATGATGTGGCACGGAGTCGTCTGCGCGAAACATTAGCTTATACGCCATGTCCCCCCACCCCATAAACAAATGAGTGAATACCCGTACGCTTCCAATGAGTTAGTCAAGTTACAGTTCTCTCTGTCCGTTGAAAGCCTTGGAGAATCTCTGCATCGGAAGTCTTACCAGCAAGATCCAGAAGGTGTGCTGGGTGTGGGCATGTGTGCGTGTGCCACGGTGTGCCTCACATGCATGTGCATGCGTCCTTCATGTGTGTGCCGCACGTGTGCTCCATTGTGTCACCGTGAGTACTGCACCACAGGGGTGTGTGTGTCCGAGAGCACAGAGCGTAGTGAACCTTAGGCTTGTCCCTTTGGGGTGAGAAGTAGGATGCTGGAGAACGTTAAAACAACGAAGCCTTGTTTATGTTGTGAGAGAAGCACTCGGGTTTCTTGTTAAAAATAACACCCATGAGGGGGCGGGCGCCTGGGTGGCTCAGTCCGTTAAGCGTCCGACTTGGGCTCGGGTCATGATCTCACAGTTTGTGGGTTCGAGCCCCGCGTCGGGCTCTGGGCTGACAGCTCAGAGCCTGGAGCCTGCTTCGGATTCTGTGTCTCCCTCTCTCTCTGCCCCTCCCCACTCACTCTCTCTCAAAAATAAATAAACAATAAAAAACTAAAAAAATAAAAACACCCCACGAGGGAAAATGTCTGCTCTCTCAGTTAAGGCCACACTCCCTCGCCTGGGCACGGGGATGGATACCCCCGCCCTCGGCGAGGAAGGGGGAGCACGGCCCAGGAGTGGCATTGCTGCTCCTTTGAGGCACCTTAGTGGTGGGTCGACAAGGTACCTTGTCAGTCCGGTAGAGCTGCCCATGGCTTCTCCTCTTTCGAGACTAGCAATTTCCCTCCGTGCCCCCATTGGGCCATGTTGGGACCGAATCTTTGTAAGGACCCGGGTCAGCTGTGTCTCCTCCTGTGCGCAGGGCTGAGGTGGTCTGAGTTTGGCTCCACCTTTCCTTCTTTAGTGACTGCCCTGCAAAGCGACCTGCTCTATCACCTGAGCAGTGGGCATCCCCGGTCCCTGAATGATGGAATGGGACAGGCCGTGGTCTGCCATTTGAGGTGTTCCCTGGAGCGGGCCTTCGTCACGCTCCCCCACGGGCTTTCCCGTGAGGACAGGGCGGTTGGATGTCGGGCCAGTCCTCATGGGCTCAGGGGCAGAAGTGAGCTGCCTCTTCTCACCAGACACTGGTTTCCTGGCAAAGAGATCGTCTCCTCTCCCTCCTCTGTCCCTTCAGGAATGCCAGGAAGGAAGAGGGGTGACAAGCTAAACGCGTCTCTCCATCTCCATATAAACGTCCTCTCTGCCCACCTGAGGCTGAGTCCGTGCGATTGGTTCCCACACTGACAGTGTCTGTCGCCTGAACCCAGTGAGCAAAAGCCACAGCGTTTCATTTAATGTCATACTCACTTTTAGCCTCGGGAGAGTGGATTGTTTTACAGTCAGCGCGGTTAAGTCTTGGTTAATATTGCACTGTGTTGTGTAGCGCAGCCCAGATGCACGCAGCCTCGAAAGGAGAAAACCGAGGTGGTCAGCCCGCGTTCGGTCACTGCCAAGGTCACAGAACGGGGTGGGCAGTGGGGGCGGGCGGCGTGAGCACTTGCCCTGGAGTGGCTATTTCCAACCCTGACCGTCTGCTAACTGCGGTAAGAGACTCACAGAAGCTTTTCAGCCCTAAGTAGAATACAGTCCCTGGTGCCTCCTTTCTGGAGGAGCTGCTGGAAAAAAGAATTTGAGACGCCGCCTATGGGAACGTTCCAAGAAATTCACCCATTAGGAGCGGAACAACCACTTAGGCGAAGGTTTGCTCTGATAGGACGTGTGATATAGGAAACGTGGTGTTTCTGAATCTGGCAGAAATGGTGGCCGATTAGAAGTTGTTACTTACAGAGCTCAAACGCGTGGCTTCCTCGCTGCCTCTGGTGATTTTTATGATGACACACATTCCAGAAACACTAAGCAGACCTTCCCAACCCTCTGTGGAGCCTTTTGATGATTCTCTTTTCACCTTCCTTCAACGAGACCAAAGTTCATGTCCGCTCCCATCATAACTTAGCTGCCTTGATTGAACAGTCAACGTTTGGAGCTGATTAGCAACACGTACCTCGAGAGTCATTTCCTTCCTACCTGTCTCCGTGACCACTTCCCCCGCACGGTGCTCCTGATCTACGGCAGCTGGGGCTGAAAGGGTCAGCCATCAACACTGGAACTAGATTAAGTCTGTGTAGGCAAATAGACTCCAGTTTACTGCCAGCTCTGGGAGTCCCGCCCACCAGCCCACATTTTCTTCTCGGCATGCTGTTTGTGAGAGATACATAAATCCACGCAAAATAAAAAAGAGGTACGGTTTTAAGATGAGGCTATAGGGAAGAGAAAAGCTGTGACCCAAAACTGTGTGCAGGAAAATCCCAGGCTATTACTTAAGGAAAGATCGGCTACAAGTTCTGCTCAGGACTTCCTAGCAGTTACAACTAATGAAGAGTCATGGTCTCCTCCCCCTCCCTCCTCCTCTTCCTTCCCCTCCTCCTCTTCCTCTGCCTTCTCCTCCTCCCTCTCCTCCTCCTCCTTCCTCTCATCCCCCTCCTCCCCCTTCTTCTCCCCAAAACAGGAAGGAAATGCAGTGTTCTTCCATCACCCACCGCCCTTCTCATTGTCCGCCTAGACCGTCCCAAGCTATGGCACGAAATCCACCAAAGTTTCAACTCCACATTCGGTATTCCTCAACTCTCTGTGTTCCTGAAGCACAAGCTAACCTCGTCCAACACAGGCCACCGTGTCATACTATCTGTCCTGATACCTCTCTCACCAGATCCACTTAGGTTTAACCAGCTCTTAACCACCCATGCGAATGGGTAGGTTAAAGAGTCGCTTGCATCATCCAAATGATCAGACGCCCTAACATCAACGGAGCACCTTAGTTTGCATTCTCTCTCAGCATCCAGCAGATTTACATTCATAATTAAATGCTGAGCTGAGGCTAAGCTTGCATTTTTGGAATTAAAATTATGTTAACATTTAAATTAAACCAGTTATTGATTCCCTCTTTTGGAAGAAAGAAAACCACCAGAGAGCAAGTTATCCTTGAAAGAGAGATTTAAGAAAAAAATGGAGAATTCCTGTTCACAGAGTAGCACCCTGCCTGCTCATTTGGACAGAATTATAGCTTCAGTCTTAGCATGAGCGTCCTGCTGATGAGCACCGGCTGTATACATGGATATGCATTTTGTTTCAAGACTACCCCCCTTGGAGGCCAGTGTCTGATTGCAGGGGCCCGAATGCTACAGAGTTAGTCTGCCTTCTCTGAAATTACTTCCACCAGCCTTGGCCCCTAGGAATCACTTCCCTAAGTAAAAAAATCAGCATTTATTAAAGACCCTGGAACATCTCACATTATGAGTATTGGTAAAGCCATGTTTAGAGCATTTCCTTCCAAATCTTTGCTTATTTTTATGGTGGAGGAGGAGGAGGAGGAGGAAGAGTCACCTTCTGTCAGGAAGTCCTGAGTGGAACCTATAGCCGGCCTTTCCTTAAGTAAACACTCCTGGATCACTGCTCCTCCTACAGTCTCATCTTATAACTGTGCCTCTTTTAATTTTGGCATGGATTTACCTATCTATCATATTACTGAACACATTTTTCTAGGCCACAGTGAGTGCTTTCGGGAATGAGGCGGCATGAAATAATAGAGACAGGATGGAGGCGACACATTAACAGCGACGCTACAGGTCGGCTTCTTAGTCACTCTGTCAAACGGGCCTTGCTTAGGGAGCCAGAAGAGGAAGGCTCACTTTTAAATATGGTAAAATCCATATGTGAGACACTCAGGGAGTGAGGCTTTCACAGGAGCCCAGAGATGATGGCATCCTTACAAACACCCACGTGTTACATGTCTTCATACCCTGGAAGTTTTGCTCAGTGAAATGGGCATCATCTCTTTCCTCACCGCTTGTACACGAGCCCATCTACCGTTTCAGGCACAGAAAAATGTCACCGGTGGTGTGGAGTGGCTGTCTGTGACCATGCTTGAGGATAGCTCAGAGTCCGTGGCATTAAAGGTCGATGTTCAATTTGTATACGGCAGGCGGGGAAGGTGGTACAGGCGTGCCTGTGACAGATGGGACACCCTCTAGCACTCCTACTCAGGTGCCCCCTACGTGCTACATTTTGGTTGGCTGGAGCGCGTGGCTAGGTTTTAGGAGCAGCATCCTTGGGTCTTTAGTGTGTCCTGTGATTTTCTTAGTGCCTAGCTTTGTATCGACTCCTTAAGAACAAAAAATCAAGGAGCCGTTAAATTATAGTTCCATTGTCTTTCATTAGGATGCCACGTCTGGCATTTTTGAAAGAAGAATTTCGTGGTTTTCATAAAGGGATAACCTTGCTTTATTCTCACTCATTTATGTTCATGTTGGGGAAAATGAAATGGTTTCCTCACAAGTATTCCAGTAACTTTTTGCCTATCGTGTTGGTGATTTCCTCCACCCTCCCCTTCCACGGCTCCCTAAGAAAGGCCAGAGCAAATTAAGAAAGAAAAAAGGCAATCCTATAACAAAGCAGTCTTTGTCTCCATAAATACTGATGACCCCAACCATCAGAGACCTGTTGGGTAAATGAATATTATCAAAGAAATATAATTCTTTGATTATATCTAAGAAGAGAAAACACATGGATGTATAGTCCGGTTCCTCAAATACCTCCTTTTCCTTTCTTACTTTGCTGTAACTTGCCTAAAATTAAGACAGCAAGTACCCAGGGGGCAGAGGTGGGTTTGAGACGCTAGAAGCTTTAAGGAGACCTCTTTAAGAAAAAAGAATTACAAAAACACCTTACTTTTACAATTTTTTTTTTTTTTTACAAAACCACGTGGTCACGTGACAACACTGCCGCAGCAGGAGGGAATCTCTGAAGCTTAAACTTTATTTTGGCTTCGTGGCAAGCCCCCGTCTGTGGGCTCCATATCGTAATGATACGTGTACACTTTAGCTCGCTTCTCATGTACTTGAACACAGGAAACGTAGCTAATGACTGTACAGGGACTTAGAGAGGAACAGAATAGGTAAGTATAAATGTTAAGATCACAAGATTACATATTAGGTTTTAAGCACGCAGACGTACTTTCCTAGTTTTGTTGAGCTTCACCTTTCTACAGATCACGTGGAGACACATGATCTCTTCTTCTCCTGACTTGGAATTGTCTGCCTGCACTGCAGCGTTGGCTTTAAGGGGGAGGTAACGGATTTAATACATTATCATTCACTCAGACAAGCAGACTCAAACACTGTTCTCTGATTGGACTCATGCTGAGCAATTCCCTATTCTAAGAAGCCAGGTGTGATGGGCGGGAGGAAGGAGAGGCGTGGGGGCAGGGAGCCCATGGCCACTTTGGCAGAGCTCGGCGTTTTATTATTATTTTTATTTTTCAGGCAGTTCAGATACTGGTCTGGAGATCCCCATTGAGGAGGGTTCTCTGGGTCTCTGTGGTTTCATTCAGCCGGGATTTGTCCTGCTTACTGTCGCTCCGTTCCCCGTCGTCTGTGCCGCTCACCTTGACCAGGCAGAGGACGTTCTGGAAGCTCTTCTTGAAGTTGTCGGACAAGAAGGCATACAGGATTGGGTTGGCACAGCTGTTAGCATAGGTGAGGACCACCACAAAGTCAAACATGCCTTTAAGCGCCGGAGTGGGACTGATGGCCACAGACACGGAGGAGACATTGAAGATGTAGAAGGGGAGCCAGCAGAAAATGAAGACGGCCACCACGATGGACACCATCCGGGTGACCTTCTTCTCAGACTTTTTCCTCTTGGAGGAGCCCACGCGGATTCCAGAGGACTTCACCTTGATGATAATGAACAGGTAGCAAAGACAGATGATGGTGAGGGGCACCAGGAACCCCAAGATGAAGGTATAGATAATGAACCCTGTGTACCATGCCCCAGATTCACCTGGCCAGTTGATGGTACAGCTGCTTCTCCCCCACTGGTTGCTCCGAAGCCCAGCATAGATCATGATAGGCAAGATGACCAGCAGAGACACCCCCCACACAGCCACGTTGACCATCTTGGCCGTGCGGGGTCTCCTCCACTTGGCCGACTTGATGGGGTGGACCACGGCCAGGTATCGATCGATGCTCATGACTGTCAAGCAGAAAATGCTGGTGAACTGATTGATGCCATCCACAGTCATGACCACCCGGCAGATGGCCTTGCCAAAGGGCCAGTGGACCAGAGCCACCTGCATGGCCAGGAAGGGCAGACCCAGCATAAAGAGCTCATCCGCGATGGCCAGGTTGAGGATGTAAATGTTGGTGATGGTCTTCATCTTGGCATAGCGGAGGATGACGTAAATGACGAGTGTATTGCCACACAGTCCGATGATGCAGACCACAAAATATATGAACGTGAGCACTGCGTTGCTGGTCAGATCGTAGTATGGCTCTGTCTGGTTTGAGCCATTGGCTGCCACCACAGAGCCATTGAGGTCAAAGGGAGGGGAAAGCCAAGTGCGGCTCTCGTTGAGTAGCTCATACTCCATATCCATGGCTGCCTCACACTCCTCTAGGCCAGTTCCAGCCAGCCAGAGCTCTTATTCTCACCTTAATTTGTCCAGGAGGCAAAGGATCCACTGTGACATCTGCAAGGGAAGAAGGAAGATGGGTCCATCAGTCAGAGGCTTACATTTGCACCAGCTTTCTGGGTCTCTGGTTTACCCGCTCAGACATGCCCTGCAGTGGAAAAGTGTGTTCGTTTTCTGCCTCAGCATTAGAGCCACCAGCCCATTTTCATCAGTGTGCAGCCGTTTTGAGTTGTTTTTCCAGTGGGGGGGGGAGGGTTTGGGTTAAATCATCATAGTTGATCTTCTCATCTTTGGTGACGCAAGTGTGGGAGACGGCTGAGGCTATAAAAAGAAAAAAGTACTTTGATTCCTAATAAGTTGACTGGCCCAGACTGTACAAGGCAGAGCACGAAGTCCAGCCCCTGACTCAGAGGGGTCTGACACGGGCATTCTTGGCCTCTTCCCCGTGGGGACATCCTCCGCCAACTTGCCGACCGCTTTGGAGTCTTTCCATTCTAAAATCCCCAAGTGGAAAAATCCCAGACTTTAGAGGTAAAACAAAGGGGTTCCACCATGAAGCCCGTGCGACCTTGTGCCACTCAACTATTCTCACTCTCTGACTCTCATTTGTTAAAACGGGGGGCGTCACGGGGCAGCTGGGTGGCTCAGGTGGTTAAGCGTCCAACCCTGGATTTTGGCTCAGGTCATGATCTCACGGTTTATGGGACTGAGCCCCATGTCGGGCTCTGTGCTGACAGCATGGAACCTGCTTGGGATTCTCTCTCTCCCTCGTTCTTTGCCCTTCCCTTGCTTTCTTTCCCTCTCTCAAAATAAAATATTTTTTTAAAAAGGGGGCATCATGAAGGTTAAAGGATGAAATGTATGTGGAAATGCCTGGCATTGTGCTGAGCTCATAATCAGAACTTAAAAAAAAAAATCATATCTTTCCCCTTTTTGCCTCTACCATCTCAGCTCTAATTTATTGAAATCTGCTCACTTAATGAACAAATTTATAGTCTAAAATATTAAAAATTAAAATCTGGCTGGCTTTTATATGTAAAATGCATGTTTCAGTTTATTTTGTTTCTTCTGTTTTCTTTTCTCCAATAGCCAGTGCTTGACCTCCGCATGGCTCCCAGGGTCCCTTGGGGGTTACTGCTCCAGAATGCTCTTCTTCTAACCCTCCAGCGGATTTGCCTGGGACCCCCCAGTTAAGGGGGAAAATGAGCTAGGCGTGTGTGCGGGAGGCAGACCCATTCACAGAAGTGCATTCCAAATACTTCCTGGCTCATTCACACTCACTGTTCCCTTGATCTTCCCCACCATCCTATGAAGTGGGCTAACCATCCCCATTTTACAGATGAGAAACGGAGGCTCAGGGAGTTAAAGTAATTTGCTCCCACTCCCTTGTAAATAACTGGTGGAGCTGAGATTTAAACACAAGACACTCGACTCTTCTGGGCTTTTCACAGCATCATATCTGCTGCTCGGTGGACTGGAAAACTAGCGGCTGATAATTGGGCTTTGGTTTAAAACAGCTGACTCCTGTTTTACGTTAGCGCTCAGAAAATAATTGTAACTCCACCGGCTTGGCCCAAGACATAAAACAATAGCCCATCACATAATTAGGTGATTTATCTACTGTCGTGCAAAAACCAGGGCTGGGGCGGGGGGCTTCTTTGTTCCGCACTCCAGGGATCTAGGAATGAGACAAGGCTGATGCCCTCTAGGAGGTGGTGATTTAGGAGCCGAGGCAGGCAAGGAAGCCAACTCCTATAGGGTGTGAATTGCATGGAGAAATGAACAAAGGACTTAAGAATGCCTTCCTCTCCTGAAGGATTCAGAATAGGCTTCATAAGAGGAATGTTTGGGCTGGGTCTTGAATGTGGGAAGAATGAAGTAGGGAGGGCAGGAAGGGGGTCATTCCAGGAAGAGAGAAGATGGTAAAAGGCTGGTGTGCTCAGCACACAGTGGGACTAATTCACTTGGCGGACACATCCCTCCTGAGCAGGGGACTTTTCCTGGTGCCTGAGTGAAAATTGGAGATTGCTCCTTTATGCTTGGAAAGACTGCTAATAAGCTATAGGGGGCTTAGCCAGCAACAAGTTCTAGAGAATTCTTGCCCACCTTTGCCTCTGATTCATTCTGCAACGCCAGGCGCCTTGTTTACCATCTCTGTGCTAATTTCCCTACCACGCAACTGTCTGTAACATGGGGTCTGGGCTTTGTGTCTGACCTTTTTGCAGAGTACTTTGGGGACCCAGGATTTACTGTCTGCATTGGGTAAAAAGCATAAACTGGCAACTCTTAGAAACGGAAACGATAAAGAAACCATTTTGGGTATCCCTGGATTAATTTGGGCTGTTTCCACTGTTATTCCGACTGTCTTATTGGTACTTTAATTCTACAGACCCGGAATCCTATTGAAGCCGTCTGCGTTGGGGTGTGTGTTAATCACTAGCATTTCCAGGGTCCCTTCTGTGTAACATGCAAGGTCACACTTCAGTATCTGGGTGAGCCTGAAGACCCCCCGGGGGAAAGAAGCGCTGTCTAGAGCTTTGGGGATAGAGATGATGACAGTGCAGGAGAGTGAGGGAGGGTCAAATGCTGATCTCCAGCACTAACTCTGACTTTTTGGCTGGAGTCTCCCTCAGTGCAGAATTGCATAAGGTGAATGTTTTTCTGAAATAGGCTGCGAAGCAGCATTCCCTACTTGGGAGAGAGGCAGCGGTAGACAGCGTTCCGAGCGTGGGGAAGGTGGCAGAGGTCAGAAGCTGGGGAGCCAGTCCAGAGCGGGGAGGCTCCTCCAAGGAAGAAATGAGTTTAAGTCACAGCGACTCTTGCTATTTCATCAACAATGAGGTCAGCTGCCTGAGGTCTCCAAGTGACTTCTGCTTCATTAGGGTCCCAGTGAAAGTGGAATCCAGTGCCAGGCAATCAATACTTGTTGGATTGTGGTTAAGTTAAATGCACAAGGAAGTTTGGCTTTCTGCTTGCTTTATTTTTCTAGCCTAGGAGTTAGACATTGGAAATGGCTAGTTGTTGATTTGCTCTGAGACTGAGTCTGGGCTATGTTGGAGAGGAGGGCGAGAATGGTCTGGGGTACCCCTTTCCAGAGGCTATGAATTGAATGTGGGGATTGGGACCAGGCATCCGGTCCTAAATCCTGTTTGGCTTCAGCTTTTTCCTTCTCCCCAACATTCCACCCCAACCCCCCTCATTCATACCTCACCACCACTTCCCCAGTGGCCAGCTAAACCCAAAGGGGTCTCCCACCAGCCAGAGCTCAGCCCTGCTGGCGGGAGAGACAATAGCCAGGGGCTGGCCACCGCGGCGCTAGAGTGCCTAAGAAAAGCCCAGGCCCCGCTGGCCAAAGGGCACCGCGGAGAGGTGAGAGTCGGGGCAGCCGGTTTGGTTCCCCAAGCTGGCACAGAAAATCCTCATCACCCAATTCCACAGCCCGCAGATCCAAGGGTTTCCTAAAGAATCCTCTGCCATTTCCAGGAACATGATGGGGGGGGAGACTAAAGACTGTGATGCCAGCATGACAGGGGGTGGCTGAAGCATCTGGACGGCTGGGAGCTGGTAACAGCCGCTTGGGGGCTTGGCCGGAGGCTCTGGGACCCGGGCCAGTCAGGGGTTCCGTCTTTGCAAACGTAGGCAAACTGCCCTCTCCTCCCCGGTGCTGAGGAAGCAGTCCCTAGACCTCTCAGGATCAGTCTCGGAAAGGAAAATCAGAGGAGAAGCCACCCCTTTTCCCTGCTCCACCGACCGCCCCTTAGAGGCTTGGAGCTCGAGTACCCGGGCGCAGGAGCCCTGAGCAGCGACACCCTCCACCCCCGTCCCAGCCGGCCTCGCTCTCCTCGCGTGGGGGCTCTTTTGCAGGCGGCTGGGAGAGAAGTTGTCTCCGTCGCAGCTATACCACCTGGACGAGCCGGCTGGGGGACGAGGACTGGACCCGGGCGCATGCCACGCACACCAGCATGCGGTGGTGCAGACGCGTCCGATCCGATCCCGCACACACGACCACAGCCCCCACTCACGCCAGGGCACCCGCCGTCGTTCGCTGCCACCAAAATCGCCGCCCAAAAGGCACAGGGGCGGAGAACCACGCACCGGGACCTTCTCTGGGGCACACCAGGGCGCACCACCACGCAGCGCAGATGCACCCAGGTGCCCAAGTGCGTCTCTCTCTCTCTCTCTCTCTCTCTCTCACACACACACACACACACACACACACACACACACACACGCCTCACCTTTGCTTTTCCGCTGCGATCCGCTAGCTCGGCTCTTTGGCACCCAGCGACCGTCCCCAACCCCGCCGGGCGCCCGGGCGCGCAGCAGCTTGGCCGGCACCTGGCACTCGGCGTCCTGCGCTGCCGGCTCCCGCTCTCCCCTCGCGCCGCCCGGAGCCCACAGGGCCCGCAGACCCCCGGCGCCGAGCGCGGACTGAGGCTCGGGGCGCGGGTGGCCGAGCGAGCGCGCGCGCGCGGGTGGCTGCGGCGCCGGGACTGGCCCCGCGGAGCCCGGGCCCCTCGGCACATTTCCCCACGCCCCCCCTCCGCCCGGTGACGTCACGGCAGCTTCGCTCCGCCCCGCTGGTCCGTAGGAGGACGGGGCTGAGCGGCGTGGAGAGCCCGCTGCGGGCCCGAGGGCCGAGCTCTCCGGGGCGGGGGCGGGAAGGGTCGAGCGATCTCGGCCTCGCCGACACTCGTGGTGGGAACACGCGCCGCGTTCCCTCTTGCATAGGATCCGTGGTGTTTCAGCCAAGCATATTCCGTGCAGCCGGAGTGGCGGCCCCGGTGGCCCAGACTCGTGCCGGGACCTCCGCCAGCTCCTCAGCCAGACAAGTTTGCAAAGCTGGACGTCCCAGGGCGCAGGGCCGCGGGGAGAGCAGGGAGCCGGTGGGTCTGGGGGAAAGCACTTCTCTATGCAGTGACCAACACCCCTCCAGGCCCAGCGTGTGAGCCGGCGCCTGGGATCCGGAATTCAGCTCAAAGAGCCGCCAGAGGCTCAGCCGAGGAGCGAGCGAGCGACTCGCGCCCTCGCCCAGCTTTCCATGTTCGGAGGTGCGCCAGGCATATGGCCAGGCCCCCTCCTGTGGCCGTGTCCGACGGCACCTGTTGGTGCGACCCAGCTCGGCTCCCCTCCTCCTGCGAGCTGTGTGTGAGCAAAAGGGGACGTGCAGGAAGTGGGAGATGAGTGGCCGGTACAGCTATTTCGTTTTTGACTGTGATGATTCAGCTTCTGTTCCAACAGATTAAGAAGTCATGATCGATCTGGAGCCGCTCCTTCCTCACCCTCCTCCCAGCGCATCCGCAAGCTCACCATCCTGGGCACAGATTTAGGAGAGGGGGAGCAGAGAGCAAACACCAATTCCAGTTTTCCCTATGGGCTGAGCTGCCTTGGGTGGTCCATCCTATCACCTGACTTTCAATCCACCAGTTCAGAGCTAAAGTCCAGAGGCTGCATAGTGGGTAACGTGAGCCCTAGAGATGGGTGAGCCACCTGGGAAAGAAAGCACCCAGTAGGGCAGCAGTCCGCTGCAAGTTTCTATCTTGGGGTGCCTGCTGTGGGGGACGGGGGATCAGGGTTTCCTTTGGATTCGTCTCTTTCTGAGCTGTTGGTTATGATGCAGCTTGAATCCCTCATGCTAGAGCCCAGGAGCTAGACAGTGGTGGCTCCATGTCCCAAACCAGGAGCCAGCTTCTCCCTAGACGCCTGTGTGCAGGGCAGAGGGGCTGGGGCAGGTGGCCCGATAGAAGAGAGGTGCCCCTGTTCGCTGTTGGCTGGGAGAGATGGGGGCAGTGAGGGGACCGGGAGGGCAGAGTGGGGTTGAGCTCAGATCTCCGCAGACTCAGGGCCCACAGCTACTACAATAACACCTGTCGCCATTTCCAACCACCCAACTGGTTTGTAGGAAAAGGAAGACCCACAAAGCGCCCATTCCGCTCTCCCTGTGATCACGTTATCTTCTTGAAGGTCTTGACCATGCGTCGTTAGAAAAAAAAAAGTAACCACAAGTTTTGGGGCGCCTGGGTGGCTCAGTGGGCTAAGCGTCTGGCTCTTGGTTTTGGCTCAGGTCACGATCTCACGTTTCGTGGGTTCGAGCCCTGCGTCTGCATCAGATCTCCTGCTTGGGATTTTCTCTCTCTCCCTCTCTCTCTGCTCCTCCCCCCTTCTCTCTTTCTCTGAAAATAAACTTTAAAAACGTACCCACAGTTTTGTAACCTGCATGAGAAAGAACCACTGGCTTTCAATGCCTCCATCCCTCTCCCCCTCACCCCGCCCCGCCATAGTGACCCTGATACGATGATGCTTGGTTTGTTTTTCCTTCTGTTTTAGTACGAGTGCTGTACCTGCAAGAGCAGATTGCTCCCGGAAGATCAGGATCATCAAGGCAGCTTGGGTGGTGAGCTGGCACACTTCTGTGTGCATGTTGGTTTGCAACCTCAGGATCTCCCTGAGGGAAATCCGAAAGTGGCCCTTTACCTAGAGGGCAAATAGGCAGGCCATTCCGGATTGGTAGGTGGCGGCTTTAAGAAGCAAGAGAATTGGCTTTGGAGGCTTGCTTTGGGTGCTATAGCGACAACCAGAATCTTAAAAATGTGTATAGAGACTTTCTAGACTCACGGTCTCAGTAATGCATCATTCTCTCAAGGCTGTATCCTCGAAGTGCCTGCTAGTTTGGGAAAAATGGGTGGGACGTACATTTCAATGACAGGGGAGGGGGATAATGGGTGACCCACCTCCTCCCAACAATGTTCCTTTTTATTAAAAAAATTGTTTTATGTTGATGTATTTATTTTTTGAGAGAGAGAATGAGCAGGGGAGGGACAGTGAGAAAGGGGGACAGAGGATCGATCCGAAGCTCTGTGCTGACAGCAGAGAGCCCTGATGTGGGGCTTGAACTCACGAACTGAACTGTGAGATCATGACCTGAGCTGAAGTCGGACACTTAACCGACTGAGCCACCCAGGCGCCCCTCCAACAATGTTCTTTGTCTCAGGGGTGGAGCACAGTGAAATCCGCCCTCCTGTCCTTAACTTGTGAAATCTTTCCTTGCCCAAGTCAGGGTGGAAAAAATGTTGGTCCAATCCATCTCAGGCGCACCTGTCTCTCTTGCAGGGCAGAGTGAATGGGGACTGAATAGCATTGACCTTGACAGCAGAAAATGTATAATCTAGAGTGATTGTTGATTTTGTCTAGATAATGTATGCCTCCTCCTCGTCCCCCTTTGAATGCCTGGAAAGGCCTGTTTGACTTTGCTGCTGCGTGTACTCAGCAGCCTCCCTGAAGCAGCGGTCTCTTGTTGACTCCCGATGGCTATTCTTTTGACTGTCCCCTCCATCTGCTGAACGAAGTGTGCACTGTCACACCTGGGGCTGCCTCGACTTCTTTGCGGCCCAGTCAGTAACCAAGTAACACAACCTTGAGCCAGAGAAAGAGAGGGGATGGGGAGGAGATTACCCGAGCACTGGCTTGTTTGGTATCTTTAAAGCAATTAAATAATCCCCTTCCCTCTTCCAGCACTTATCAGAGAGACAATAGCCAGCAGGAAATTAAGATCAGAAGCAGGAAAAAGGGCCAGGGGTGGGGGCTTAGCCTGTAACATGGGGGGAAGCTACTCCATTCACTGCTTTGGTGAGAAGTTCACAGCCTGGACCGCCGTTGTGGATACAAATCCCAAGTAGCTCATTATGCCTCTTAGCGGTTTAATAAGCTAAACAGGGAGAAATTGTTCCTCTGTAATCAGTTTAGTGGACGTTAAGTCTCGCAATTGAGCCTGAAGGGGAAGTAGGAGATCCCGGGAGGAAGGCTGGACCTGGTGGGGAGTGGGGCGTTGCCAATCCAAGCGTCCCGTGTGGTGTTTTTTTTTTTTTAATATTTTTATTTATTTCTAGGAGAGAGAGAGAGCGTGAGCAGGAGAGGGTCAGAGAGAGAGGGAGATACAGACTCTGAAATAGGCTCCAGGCTCCGAGCCGGCAGTCAGCACAGAGCCTGATGCGGGGCTCAAACCCACGAACCGCGAGATCATGACCTAAGCGAAAGTCGGACGCTTAACCGACTAAGCCACCCAGGCGCCCCGTCCCATGTGGTTTTTATTGACTTGTGGGAACGGACCAAGTTTGCCATTTCTGTGGCTGTGGGAAGAGCAACGCTCCCGTTGTGGGGAACAGACGAGAGAAGGTCCCGGCGTGATGAGCGGATTTTCGGACTACCCGGAGGGACACTCCTATTTTCAGCTGTTCTCTCCGTTGTCACCCCAAAGCCAACTGCATTTTTGCCCGAATTGGGAAGTCAGCTTCCACCTTCTGTCTCTGAGATGGCATCTTGTACCTGCTGGCACCAAAAGATCCTTTCCGACATCCTAGTCCCGATGTTCAGTTTGGAAGATCTAGACTATTTTTAAAATTTCTTTTAAAAATCTGGCCACCTGGCAGAGTGGGTTTAACGATCTCTTCAGATACAGAAGGGGTTAATGTGAGGACGGGTCTTCGCTTCTCTCTCCCCCACCCCTTGATGATAGGTTTGGCTTGACATTTCACCCCTCTATTCTATTAACATCCTCAGTCCACACAGAATATAATGGCTGAGTGTGTGAGCAAGCCTTAGAACCTTGCTGGAAACCGCTAGAAATAAATCTAGACTCAGAGATCATGGTCAGAAGACACCATGGCTTAGACATTAGTCTTTTTTCTCTCGCTTCCCCCATTCTGGCAGAAACGCATGTCAACAGAATCCTGGACCCAGAAGGGGCCTTAGAAATTCTCGAGTTTATAGCCCACATCCCATCAGTACAAGGAGAAAGATACTAAAGCTCTAACAGGCACCTCGACTTGTCCAGGGTCACCCCCACCCCCACCCCAGAGAGTGGCAAAGTCAAGAGTCCAATCTGCTCTCCTGGGTCAGACACAGGCCCCTCCCATAGGCACCCCACCCCGCTTGTGTGGGAGGCAGAGCAGAAGATGCCCAGCTCTTCCCTTCCATCCAGACATGACTCCTGACTCCGAGTCCCAGCTGCCCCTGCGGGCCAGCCTCCTCTTTTGCAGTCCCTTGGCAACCGGGTTGGGAAACATGTGGCCGCCCCTGCTCTGATTTTTTTCCAGAGTCTGCTTCCTGGAGCTCTGATTCTGTAAGATGCTCTTGTAGAAAAAGAGCCCAAGGCTTCAAAATGCCTCTCCTCTCAAAGACCCGCCACGCTTATTAATAACTCTCATAGGTAACATTTATTAAGTGCCTGTTGTGTGCATGGAGGGCTGAGGATCTGGCACATCCATGCTCTACCTCGACCTTTGACGTACATTAATGGTCTTAATGTTATTTTGGGGCACCGGGGTGGCTCCGTCAGGTGAGTGTCTGACTTGGGCTCAGGTCATGATCTCGTGGTTTGTGGGTCTGAGCCCCGCATCGGGCTCTGTGCTGACAGCTCGGAGCAAACTGAAGCGTTTGCAGAGAAGGAGGCTATTTATCTTAAATTCAGTGTTTCCTCAATTTATTTAACCATGGGATCATTCCCCGTGAATAATTGTTAACGCCAAGTGTTTGCTGTATTCCGGGCACTGTACCAGACACTGTGAATTTACTCATTTATCCTGACTGAAACCCTATGGAGCACATCACCATTTTACTATCCCCATTTGTGAATAAAGCAACCAAGGTACAGAGAGGTTAAGTAACCTGCCCAGGGTCACACAGCTACTGAGGGACAGAGCTTAACCTCTCTGCCCTCCTAAGTACCGATGCCTGGGGCAAGATTTTGCAGGCCACACATGTCGGGGAGGGGGGTCCCTTCCTACCTGTAATCACTCTCAGAGGCCGATTAAGGTAGGAGAGGATCTTCTCCTTCTCCCATGAATCGCCTTAATTGTTTCAAGCTCTTTTCCCTTCAGTGCCTGCCCCCCCACCAACCTCACCATGTATATTGGTGAGTTCTGGATGGCTTCTAAGTCCTCTGAGGCCCTGACAGCCATCTAGTCGCCCCACCCCTTTATCCTCCCCCCTGCAGACCCAGTATCTGGTGCTCTCCTGCTGCAGGACTCGCCCCTCCCCCAGCCCCTCCCCCCCTTGCCCGATTAGCCTGCTGCCTGGGCAGGCCTCTTCCTGGAAAAGGGGAGCTGCCTTTAGGGTTGGATTTATAGACTCACAGAAGCCCAGCAGCCATCAGACACCACCTAGTTCGGGGGTTCACAGCCAGGCTGCACCCCAGAATCACCTGGGGCGTCTTAAAAACTCAAGATGGCCTGACTCCATCCTTAGCGATTCTGATTTAATGGAGCTGGGATGAGGCCCAGATACTCTTTAAAAGCTCCCTAGATGATTTTAATGTCAGCTAGAGCAGAGGATCACTGACAGTTCAACCTTCTCATTTCCGAGGTACGGGAACTCTGAATCGGGGCAGGGGGAGGTGAAGAGTCTGTCCTGGGTCAGACAACAAACCACTCAGTCTCTTTATTCTAGGGCTACTGTGGACTCACCACCCACTTCCTAAGCCCAGGAAGCCTGTGATGAGGCTAGAGGGAGCACTGGGCAGGGTGTGTGCTGCGTGGGGCCTGGGGGCGTCTGCTCTTCGGGCAGATGGAACCATACTGTCTCTCTCATAAGGAAAAGCCCTGTCGAGTGGCAAAAACCCTTCCTTGTCTCATGGTGAGATGTCAGGGTGAGATGGGGGGTGGGGGGGAATACCTCAGTTCGCTTTGCCAAGTGCCCGTTGCAGACGCTACGTTTCTGGCAGGAATGGGTATTTCACAGCTATGAGAGGCGGGCAGCAATTTCATAAATGGGCCAGAACCAGCAAATGGGTCTCAGTGGTTTCGTTTTTATGAAGAGCAGGGAAGATCGGGGCCAGATTTCATCCTGGCTGAAGTGCTTTTAGAATCACTGTACGGGTGGCGGGGGGAGGCGGGGGGGGGGGCGCCTGGGTGGCTCAGTCGGTTAAGCACCTGACTCTTGATTTCAGCTCAGGTCATGATCTCGAGGTTTGTGCGATTGAGCCCCTCATGGGGTTCTGTGCTGACAGCACTGAGCCTGCTTAGGATTCTTCTTCTTCTCTCTCTCTCTGTCCCTCCCCTGCTCACTTTTGCTGTCTCTTTCTCAAAATCAATAAACATTAAAAAAAGAAAAAGAAAAAGAATCAGTGCACTGAATCACTCTCTTCTTTCTGGTATGTTCTTTCCCAGGGATCTGTGTGCCTGTGTGCATCCAGGGACCTTGGTGAGGAATCCCATTGGGTCCTTTCTCCACGGATAACTCCTCCTGCCGGCCCTGGACCCTCTCCTTGTCTTTTTCTCCCTGCTCTAATGGCTAAAATGATAGTTCATCCTTAATGGGACATAGAGTATTTACATTTTAAAAGGATTTGGGGGGAGGCACAGGCCCCTAGGAGAGCTCTTCAAGTGGGGACACTGGCCTGATGTTGGCAGAGGGGTCTTCACTGCAAGAGTCTCCGGTGGCAGAGGAGTAGCACTGTGTCCTAAGGTCAGGAATTCCTGCTGCCCAGGGGCCTCCCTCTGTTCCCCAGGAAGCCAGAGCCACCCCCCTGAAGTTAATCCAGTAACTGCAGTTAACAGATGTAAATCCGGTTTCCAAAGAGGCTGCAGTTTCTCTGCTGGCCTCTGGGTGGGGTGAGCGCACAGAACTCACCACCCAGGGGGCCAGCTCTGGGGGCAGGGGTGGGGGGGGGGCGTTGCAGCAGGTCTGGCAGGATAGGGCCCCAAAGCCCACCTCTCCACTTTTCCTTCCCTTCCCTCCTCCCCTCGCCACCCTCTTCCCATCCGGGGGTGGGATGTAGCCCTGATAGAATCAAAATGACTGCAGTGCCTGGAACCCACAGATTCTGAAGTCCTCCGGGAGAGAGAGAGAGAGAGGCAGCCTCTCCCTGCCTCCCCCTGCCCCTGATCAGGGTCCCCTCCGGCATCACTGCTGACAAGGACAATCTCCTCTCTCCCTGGCCTCTGTGCGAGATCAGGGTGGTCTGGCTGGGAGTGAGGCGGTCACAGCTTCTCGCAGCCTTGGTGGAGCCGAGCTGAGCAGGCATCGAGGGCCAATGCAGGCTGTGCGCGGGGAGTCTTTACAGACAAGCGGATCTGGAAAAGCTCCCTCGTCCTGGGAGCTTAGTGCCTCTTCTTGGGCTGCGCCCGGAAGCCCCAAGCGAGGCTGTCACCGAGAGGCGCGAAAGTTTCTGCAGGACAAACAGGACAGATTTTCCCTCTTTTTTGCAGGAAGTGGCTCCACAAAGACCCGCGGGCATTGACAGGGGTTTCAGTTGTCGCTCCAGGAGGGGCTTCGTTGAGCCAGGTGAAGCCCCAGTGCTGAGACTTGGCCACTTTCCAAAAGCTGGAGTTGACTGATGGCTTCTCCCTTCTCCAGGGGTGGGGCGGCTGGTCCGGTTGCCGGTCCCCAAGCTTCGCGGTGCCTGGCTGCCCCGGCCGAGCAGAGCAGATGGCTAGACTGGAGAGGGGGACCGGGGCCTTCCGGGCCCCACAAGGCATCGGTGTGTCCCCGGTCACCCCCACATCCCTTCAACGGCTGCTTCTTCCCCCTCCCCCCTTTCCTCCTCCTCCATCCCCCCCCCACTTTCCTTCTGTAGCCAGATCTCTTCTCTGACAGATTGTCCCTGTGCCTGCTGCCAAAACCTAATTTCTCAGTGCCACTTCAGACACTCAATCTTTTTCCTGGCAAGACCCTTTTATTAGAGGTTGCGAAGCATGACGGTTCCTGGGTTTTGTTTCTAGCCTGCCTGAACGCGGAACCCTTTTGAGTAATTGGATCCTGGCTTAGGTGGCATCTTTATTCCTAGTCGGGGTGGGTAAGTGCGTGGTGGGGCCCTAACACGGGCACCCCCAGCAGGTGACAGGGGAGATGGGACGCGGCTTCACCATAGGACGCCGAAGAAGGGCTCACTTTAGAGTTCTTTCGATAACAAATTCATTTAAACAGAACTTAAGGATGTTTTTTTCCCCCCATACAACTCTCCTATGTATACACGATGGATACACATTTTAAGCTACTTAACAAAATATGGCTGGTTCCAAAAATCAGATCGTCCCTAAAAAAATGATGATTGGGCACCGATGAGTCTATTCTAAACATTGGGCTTTGGGCTCCCAAGTGAATTTTCAAAGAAGAGTTCCAGAAAAGACTTGGCAGTGGTGGTATGGAGTGCATATTTAGTTTTCTAAGAGGAGCACCTCTTGGCGCTGTTAGATTGTTAGACCATTTAGGCATAGCCAATACCCGCTTTGGTGTTTGGCTCTGATGTGGTTGGCAAAAGAAACAAACCAAACATGTAAAAAAGGCACTGATGATGATGTGATCACACTTCTGAAGGTTACAGCTAGGGGCACCTGGGTGGCTCAGTTGGTTGAGCGTCCAACTTTGGCTCAGGTCATGATCTCGCGTTTCGTGAGTCTGAGCCCCGCGTCGGGCTCTGTGCTGACAGCTCAGAGCCTGGAGCCTGCTGCGGATTCTCTGTCTCCCTCTCTCTCTCTGTCCTCCCCGGTTCATGCTCTGTCTGCCTCTCTCAAAAATAATAAATAAACATGAAAAAAATGTTTAAAAAGGTTATATTTGTATGGGAACTTCCTGCACAGTTACGTACCTTTATTCACTCATTCATTCAGTAAACAAAAAGAGCAGATCAGAGAAAAGGGGAGAACATTTGTTTTCTAAGCTCTGTGATCAAACTTCTGACTGTGTCCTCTCATGGTGAGGGAACTCAGAAGCCCCCACCACGGGCCCTAAATCCTTTGAGCAAGGACTCGAAAAGCACGCAGGGCAATCGGTGCATTGGATGTGCCTCTGTGGACCTTTCGAAAATCAGATTTTTTTTTTTTTCATGGTCTCTTCTATCCCACACAGGAGGCAGGCTAAAAGGTTTGTCACCGCTAACACTGTCTTTGTCCCCTCTTCTTGGCATCTTGCCATGAAGCTGGCAGTCCATCAAAAAGCAATTAGTGGTGTATGACTTCAATGTGATGCATTTCTTTAGCGGGGCGGGGGAGGGGTTGCAGCACTGGAGCCCTGAGCTGACAGAGGCTGCCTAGTGGGCTGGAGTTACTCATGCTGGTTAATTTCTTCCAAAATGATATCATTGTCTATAATCTGAAGTCCAGAGAGTAAAATATATGCTGACAAAATATGCCGATGTTTAGTTCAAGCTGCTAGAAGGGTTTGTTCAGTCAGGAAAATGTTTTTATTTTAAATTTAAGTTTTTAAAAAAAATCAAATTCTATATGCTACGTGGTCAGAGTCAAACAGTGGGATTAAGCTCCTAAAGAAGAATGCAAATCCCTGCCCTATCCTTTTCCATTTCTGATACACTCCCTGAGGATGAGCACTTTCAATTATTTTTGCTGAGGTTTTTTCTTTTTTTCCTACTTGGTTACCTCCATGTTTATAAATGACACGCTTACACTTCTACGTCTCGATTTTTCTGTTTTAGATTCTTTTGACTTCCTATGAGGAAAGATTACCAACTCACCACTAACACTGTGATTTTTCCCTATCCCCTTCCCTCTTGGTATAGTTTCACCTTTTTTCATCAAATCAGGGGTCCGTGTTTGCATTGTTATTACTATGTAAATATTACGTAAGGCTGACCCAAACACTATTCTCCGCTGGTCTCTTTTTTCTTGTAGAGATTGTGTTTTCCGTGGAGTTAATGATTACCTCTCAAAAAATTTTTGCTTACTTTTCTATGTAACCATCCATAATTCATCTTCAAATTCTGGCAGAATTGCAAGGCGTCTCTCAATGGATTCGACCTATAGGTTTCATTTTTTGGCTCGGAGGAATCCTTCCTGGATCCCTTTGTCTCTTCTGCTCAGTCTGGACCAATTGTCCTTGAAGTCTGCTGCCTGGCTCGCATGTCACGAGATTTCTTCAGCATTCTCCTGAGCCTTTTCTTTCTTGCTTTCCAACATTAGCTTTCTGTTCCCTCTCCCTCACTCTGTTCCTGGGTAGCTTCTTTGTTTCAGTGGAGTGGCTCCTTCAAGAGTTTCTTTTTTTTTTTTTTTTCCAAAATTTTATTTAAATTATAGTTAATTAACATATAGTGTAACATTGGTTTCAGGAGTAGAATCCAGGGACTCATCGCTTACGTACAGCACCCAGTGCTCATCCCAGCAGTGCCTTCCAAGGGACCCACTGCCCACCTAGCCCATCTCCACCTCCCTCCCTCCATCCATACTCAGTTTGTTCTCTATATTTAAGAGTTTCTTGTGGCTTGTTTCCCTCTCTCTCTTCTCCCCTTCCATATGTTCATCTGTTTTGTTTCCTAAATTCCACACACGAGTGAAATCATGTGGTATTTGTCTTTCTCTGACTGACTTATTTTGCTTAGCATAATACTCCTTAGGTCCATCCATGTCTTTGCAAATGGCAAGATTTCTTTGTTTTTGATGGCTGAATAATATTCCACTGTGTTTGTGTGTGCGTGTGTGTGTGTATACATATGCATATGTGTATATATATGCATACAAACTATGGAGAGAGCCCAAGTATCCATCGACTGTTGTCAACTGACACCACATCTTCTTTTTCCATTCATCCAGCAATGAACATTTGGGCTCTCTCCATAGTTTGGCTATTGTTGATAACTCTGCTATAAACATTGGGGTGCACGTGCCCCTTCAAATCTGTGTTTTTGTATCCTTTGGGTGAATACCTAGTAGTACAATAGCTGGATCGTAAAGTAATTCTATTTTTAACGTTTTGAGGGACCTCCATACTGTTCTCCAGGGTGGCTGCACCAGGTTGCATTCCCACCAACAGTGCAAGATGGCTCCCCTTTCTCCGCATCCTCGCCAACACTTATAGTTTCTTGTGTTGTTAATGTTAGCCATTCTGACAGGTGTGAGGTGGTATCTCATCATAGTTTTGACTTGTATTTCCCTGATGATGATTGATGATGAGCATTTTTTCACGTGCCTGTTAACCTTCCTCCGGGAGTCTCTTGAGAAAGGGCACGTGGTAGTCAGTTTGTACAACAAACCCCAATAACAACCCCCATCTCCCGGGCCCCTCCCACACCATGCTCGGATTGGTCCATGTGACCAACAGAATATGACAAAAGTGATGGTATGCCACCGCAGAGGTTGGGGGATACAAGACGTATGGCTTCTGTCTTGGTGACTGGCTCGCTCTCCCCTCCCCTTCTTTTATTCTCCCTCGCCCCTCCCCTCCTCCTCCTCCCCCTACTCCTCCTTCTTCTTCTCATTTTTCTTCCCCTTTCTCTGTCTCTTTCTCTCTGATCATTCTTTCTGAGGAAAGCCAGTTGCCCTGTCACGAACAGCCCTTCGTGGTGAGAAACTGGAACCTCCAACCAGCAACCGAATGAATGAGGTTAGAAGTGCATCTCCCAACCCCCAGCCGAGCCTCAGATGACCTTGAGGTTTCCCCAACCCCTTAGCTGCCCCCTCATGGGAACTCCCCCAGCCAGTACCACCCAGCTAAGCCTCTCTCAGATCCTCGACTCTTAGAAAGTAGGAGACGATAAATGTGTACAGTTTTAAGCCACTAAGAATTGGGTGATTTGTTTCACAGCAATAGATAAGCCAGTGGTAAATTTTTTGATACTGTGCTTATCTAAAAATGTCTTTATCTTCATTTTCCACTGATGATTTGACTGTGCGTCGAATTCTTCTCTCAGAATTTTGAAAGCAGTCATTTATTGTATCCTGGCTTCCCCGGGTGGTTGTTGATGTGCCCAATACCTTTCTTTTCCCCATAACTCTTTTAAGTTCTCTTCATTATGGGTATTATGACATTTCGTGAGGTTATGCTTTGGTGTAAATCACTTCGGTTTTTACCGTTGGTTACGTTTGGCCTCAATTCAGTGGGTCCGTTCAATCTGAAAAATCACGTTCTTTATTTTTGAAAGATGTCATTATTGGGGCGCCTGGGTGGCTCAGTCAGTTAAGGGTCCGACTTCGACTCAGGTTATGATCTCACGGTTTGTGGGTTTGAGCCCCACATCGGGCTCTGTGCTGACAGGTCAGAGCCTGGAGCCTGTTTCGGATTCTGTGTCTCCCTCTCTCTCTGCCCCTCCCCCACTCACACTCTGTCTTTGTCTCAAAAATAAAAGAAACATTAAAAAAATTAATAAAAAAATAAGATACAGTTACATTTGTTTTTTGGAAATTATTCTATTACTGTTGTCACTGGTCTCCCCTACTAGAACTTCTATTATTCAGATACATTATTCAATTCTCTTGGCGTTTCTCTATTTTTCATGCCTTTGTTGTTTTTGTTTTACTTTCTGAGTGATCATTTCTCTTCTAACCCCTCCATTGAATTTTTTATTTCAACTATTGTATTTTTAATTGCTAGGAGCGTGTCCTATTCTCTAAACATGCTCTCTTTAATAGTCTTCTGTTCTTGGTTCGTGGGTGCAATATTTTGGTCTCAAGTTTCTAAGGGTTTTATTTACTTTTAGTTTCCTTCTACTTCTTGCTTATTTGTTTCCCTCAGATTCCTCTTCCTTATTTATTTTGATCTGTATTTCAAAGCTTGCTGCAGACGGTGATTCTTTATTGGATTCCATATTTAAGAGTGAAGCCCCAAATGCCTTTGAAGGCTCTTTGTACACAGGCATGGCTGTCAAGTGGCAGATTCATTGTAGGTTCTCAGGTAGAGGAGACCAGGTCACTTGGTTGCGGGCCACCCGCCCCCCCCCCGCCATCTGTAGATTGTTTTCATAAGCCTGCCAGCTTCCTGGTAACACACCAAACTGGAACTTAAGGGTTTTATAAGGCTGGCTACCATGCTCTTCGAGCCATGCAGAAGATGGTTGAGGATTTCACTAAGTGTTTAGATGTTGATTGTTTCCCTGTTGGTAGGATTGTACCATGTCTGCACCTTTCAGTAGACTTGGTGTCCCCAAGTCCAGTGTCTGGCTGTTTCAACCACTTCCCAAAGTAAACTTCATTTTTTTTTTAAGCTGGGGTAGAGAAGGCTATACAGTGTGGGGAAGGGATATATGGTTCTGATCACTGTTTTTTAACTGAAGTATATTTGACATAACTTTATATTAGTTTCAGGTTTACAGTATAGTGATTCACTATCTGTAGGTATTGCAAAATGGCTACCACCTTAAGTCAAGTTAACATCCATCACCATACATAGCTACAAAAATTGTGTGTGTGTGTAATGTCTAAACACTTCTCATGAAGTCATTCAGCCAGCTTCATCTTTCCAACCCTACCTGGAGCCTCCAATTCCTGGATCTTTCTGGAGATCTGCAGCTTGAACTGGCTTTCTTTCTGGTTGGCTTTAACCATTCAAGGTCACGTTTCGTTTTCTCTATCCTACTGAGTCAGTTACCTCCCTGGCTGTTTTCCAACCTCCAATTTTTGTTTTCAGCGTTTTCTTGTGCATTGTCATTTCCTTTGTTGTTTTCTATTCAAACTTTTACTTTTGAGAATGTCTTTACTGTCATCGTAGAGGAATTTGGAAGGGAGAGGAGAAGACTACATGTGCTCTATCTGCCATATTTAACCAGATGTCTTCACTGGTAGTCTGGACTGGAGTTTTGTTTGTCTGCTTGGTTTTATTTTGTTTATCTGTGTGAATGTTTTTAGTTTTCGTTTGTTTTTAGTCAGCCAAGTTTTAGTGACTTGGTTAGCCTTGGCCTTGGTTATTGATGTGGTTAGCTAAGTGTTACTGACTGTGGATTAGCTTACTGCTTGGTCCTCACCCATGGGATGACTTGCTGTCTATTCTGTTCGGCATTCATTAATCTGTAGTGGTGGGGATGGTGGCCACTCAAATGTCCAGCCTAGAGTGGAACTGTAATGGTACCTAAGGTACCTTTCCACTCTGGACTGACAGCCTCTGATGAAAATATCCTTTGCTGGGGTTGGTTGGAACTATGACTAGCTAAGTGGAGTGGCTCCCTCAGATATGCATAAGTTTGTTCTAGTTAGGGTACCTCCATGTGGCGGATGGTTGTCAACTGGTCTTCAGGGCCAAAGATATAATTGACCACTACCTACTTTTTGAATTCTTTTCCTTGAACCTTCCTTCAAGCTAGCTACCTTCTCCTGTTTTCTTTCCCCTGACTCTTTGGTCCCCCATCTGTCCATCTATTCACTCAACCAAATCTTTTCAACATGTGATATGTGCCAGGTCCTGTCTGAATAAGATACAAACACTTGCATCGTGATATTTTCACAGAGGCAATGGTGCCTATGCTACGCACTTCATACTAAGAAGTTTGCATTTTACGCTGAAAGAAATGGGAGGTGTTGGAGATTCTATTAGGAGTGTGATGTGATCACTTACACTTGTCATGGAGATAATTGGGCTGGGTATGGAAGAGTAGATCAAAGGTAGATGACAGTGGTTGGGGGAGGGAGGGGACAGGGAGGTTAAAAGTCTGTTGAGGTCACATCTGATCCATTCATCAGTTGATGGACATTTAGGCTCTCAACTAAATGGAATACTACATGGCAATGAGAAAGAATGAAATCTGGCCATTTGTAGCAATGTGGATGGAACTCGAGGGTGTTATGCTGAGTGAAATAAGTCAGGCAGAGAAGAACAGATACCATATGTTTTCACTCATATGTGAGACAGGAGAAACTTAACAGAGGACCATGAGGGAGGGGAAGGGGAAAACTAGTTAAGGAGAGGGAGGGGAGCAAACCATAAGAGACTCTTAAATACTGAGAACAAACTGAGGGTTGATGGGGGTGGGGGAGAGGGGAAAATGGGTGATGAGCATGAAGGAGGGCACTTGCTGGGATGAGCACTGGGTGTGTTATATGGAAACCAACTTGACAGTGAACTATAAAAGGAAAATAAAAGTCTATTGAGGGGATTCAGGACAGACCTGTTGAGGGCTCGATCTCTAGCAAGTGATGCGAAACCAGGGCCACAGATTTGAGAGCATTAAGAGGGAAGACTCTGGAGGGCTAGAAGCTTATGGGGTTTAGGGAAGGAGGGAGTGGGAGTACAAGGAGCCCAGGTTTCTGGCTTTAGTAACTGGATGGATGGTGGTGGATGGTGGTACCTGTTACCAGAAGAGGAATGCAGGGGGAAACCACAGTGTAGGCAGAAGAAAGTGAGTTCCATTTTAGTTGTACTGAGTTTGGGATGCCTATGGGACAACTGAAGGAGGTACCCAGTGAGTAGTTTGATCTGTGAGTCTAGATATCTTGGGAGAAAGAAACTGAGCTGGACATTTAATTTGAGAGCCACTCTCTAAGATGATAGTTGGAAGTGGGGGAGTAAATGAGGTTTTCCAGAGAGAAAATAGGGATGAGGAGAGAAGAGAATGAGGAATACCAATATTTAAGAGACAAGTCCTGGGGTGCCGGGGTGGCTCAGTTGGCTAAGCGTTCGACTTCGGCTCAGGTCATGATCTCACGGTTCGTGGGTTCGAGCCCTGCGTCAGGCTGTATGCTGACAGCTAGCTCAGAGCCTGGAGCCTGTCTTCGGATTCCGTATCTCTCTCTCAAATAAATAAAAACCTTTTTAAAAATTAAAAAAAAAATCAACCACAAGACCTCTAAGAGAGAGGGGGAAGGAGGAGGCAAGGGAGAGATGGAGAGAAAGAGAGAGAAAGATGAAGAGAGAGAGCCAGAGAGAGAAAGGCAGGAAAGGAGCCTGATCATTGTCTTGGATGGCGAGAAGAACGAGTCTCCCAGGCAGGGAGGGCTGAGGAAGTAGGGTAATGAGGAGGAGAGCTGGAAGATGCGTGTTGGCTTGAACACCCAGGAAGTCATTGGTGCCTTGGGAGGTGGCGTGGGCAGAAGGCAGATGGCAGTGTGTTGAGGAGGGAGGAGGCGTGGATGGAGAGGCGGTAAAGACAGCAGGTGTCCTCAGTTCTTTCCGCACCTTAGTTGGGAAGAGGAAGGAGACACCAATGGCTAGAGGAAAGCATCTAGCTGAAAAAGAGTGGTTTTTTTTTTTTTTAAGGTGGCAAATGTGATTAGATGCAACAGGAGAGAGAGGGGAGAGGGGTGGGAGGGGGAGACTGAAGAGTTGAGAGGAAGGATGTGTCTGACAGCAAATGGGACTTCTCCTGTGTTGTGTTTGAAGATGCGCACACACGCAGAAGTGACTGCAGGCATTAGAGGTATATGGATATGGGTGTAGAGGCCGGGTGCATCTGGAAGAAACAGGAAGCATTTGAGAGGGTTTTGTTTGTTTGTTTGTTCAAAAATCATCCATAATACATTTTTTTTTTTGAGGATTTAGTCAGTTTCAGACCCTGTATGTCTTGCTGGAGACAGAGAAGTGAAAACACCCCCAGCCTTAGGGAGATGTCTGGGGGAACACACTGATGTCAGCAGACAAGGGTGCAACATGTTGGGTGGATCCCGCCTCGGGAGTAGGGTTGGGGGAGGTGGCGTTGGTCAGGAAGCCTTCACCAGGTGGCCACCCTGGAGTGAGGTCTGAAAAGATGAGAAAGAATTTTCCAAGTGGATAAAGGGGCGGGTGAGGGGGGGAGCCCATGCTTGGCCATGCAAGCTAGCCACAGATATGTATTTTTTTAATGTTTTATTTATTTCTAGGAGAGAGAGAGAGAGAGAGAGAGAGAGAGAGACAGCGTGAGCAGGGGAGGGTCAGAGAGAGAGGGAGTCACAGACTGTGAAACAGGCTCCAGGCTCTGAGCTGGCAGTCAGCACAGAGCCCGACGTGGGGCTCGAACTCACGAACCGCGAGATCATGACCTAAGCGAAAGTCGGACGCTCAACCGACTAAGCCACCCAGGCTCCCCAGCCACAGATATGTATTAAGCACCTGTCCATATTAGGCACTGCACCTGGCACAGCAGGTGGAAAGGCAAGTGAGATGGCCCTCCCGCTGAGCAGTGTACCACAAACGGGTGCAACAGACATGCAGATGTTCTCCGTGCAGCGTGCTAAGTGATCTGACCGTAGAGTGGGTGTCTTCGAATGCCGTTTGCTGTAGAGCGCAAATAGAGTACGGGAGCGGGAGAAGCAGGCAGGGCCAAGGGCGAGGTTTAAAGGGCTTAAAGGGTCCTAGATAACTATCCTCTAATGGCTTGGCTCCCTGAATTGGCTGCTGATGGCGGGTCCGGGTTCTATTTGTATATATGGTTGGGCCATTGCGTGTCTGCGTGCTCATTCTGTCGCGCGTGAAGATGAGGCCATTAGGGTGGGTCCTAAATCCAGCATGACTGGTGTCCTTATAGGAAGAGACACAGACACCCCGGGAGAGGCCATGAGATGATGAGGCAGAGATTAGGGTGAGGCATCTACAAGCCGAGGGAAACTGAGGGTTGTGGGCTGCACCGGAAGCTAGAAGGGACAAAGGAGGATCCTTCCCTAGCGCCTTCGGAGGGATTACGTTTCTGCCAGCACCTCGATGTCAGACCTGTATTTCCCAGAACCATGAGAAAATACATTTCTTTGGCTGTAAGGCACCAGCCCGTGGTACGTGTTACGGCAGCCCAAGGAATCTAGCATAGGTATCCAATGGGATGCTAACTGGGGATGGCCAGAGTTTCTCGTGTATGCGGTCTGTGGCTTGCCTGCTTCAGACTTACCGGGGGGCTTCTTGAGAATGCTGACCCCAGGCGCCTTGCCTTTGGAGCTGGAGTCTCTGGAGAGGGGGCTGGAGAACCTGGCTTGTAGCAAGACTCCCTGGTGATTCTTGGGCTCAGTGAAAAGTTCCAGACTGTGTTCGTGGGGAGCCAGGGAAGGGTCTGAGGGAAGGGAATCATGCAATCAGACTGTGCCTAAGAAAGATCATTTATCTTATGGAGCAAGCAATCTGTTTGAACAAATATTCTACAAGGAATGCAAGAACAAGATGGAGGGGAAACCTGTAGATTAAAAATGTCTGAAAAGTTAGATCAATGAATTTAGTAGCTAGTAAGTGACAGAGCCAGGCCTGTCTGTCCCGGAAGCATAGTGGCGCCCACACCCACAACAGTTCTTCGGGCCTCCATAACAGACACGCACCCCCTCTTTTTTACGGGGAGTAAAGTTTGCTCCTCGGTCCCTCACCACAGGCTGCTTCTTGCATCTTTTGTCTCTCTGCTGGTCCTCAAACATTAGTTTGTGCAAGAATGACCCGGGGACACTGACCCAAACTTCGTTTAGTAGATGGGGAGGGAGCCACGAATCTGTATTTTAAGCAGTCTTCCCTTGGGGGCGCCTGAGTGGCTCAGTTGGTTGTGTCTGACTGTTGATACCATCTCAGGTCACGATCTCTTCTTGGTTGTGAGATTGAGCCCGCATTGGGCTCTGGGCTGAGTGTGGAGCCTGCTTGGGATTCTGTCTATCCCTCTCTCTCTCTCAAAAAATAAATGAACTTAAAAAAGTCTGTCTCCCCAAATGATTTGTCTGAGGTTAGCCAGGTCCTGGTCTGCAGGAGACATTGGGCACTGGATGGGTGAGCCATGATTGCATTGGTTCCTCTCTGCGGGAAGGATGGAAGTCTCTATTCCACCCAGTCCTTCTTCCATTTCTTGCCACCTGTCTTTGTCTGTTTGGGCCGTAAGAAAGCACCACAGCCTGGGGTGGCCTAAAAAACAAACATTTGCTTTCTCAGAGTTCTGGAGGCTGGACGTCCAAGATCAAGATGCCGGCAGGTTCAGTGTCTGGTAAGGGCTCTCCTGGCTCCAAGATGGCTGCCTTCTTGCTGTGTCTTCACAGAGAGAGAGAGAGAGAGAGCTCATCTTTCTTGCGTCTCTTCTTATAAGGGCACTGGCCCCATGACCTAACCATCCCCCAAAGACCTTACCATCTAATACCATCACGTTAGGGGTCGTGATGTCGATTTGACATTTGAATTTGTCGATTCAAATCAATGTCGATTTGAGGGGCACGCAAACCTTAAGTCCAGAGCACCACCCCAAGAGGGATTGAAGCTTCGGGCCACTTTGGGGGGTGGGGTTGGGTAGGAGGGGTGGTGGGAAGAAACAGTCCAGGGACATGTCTTATTTTATTTTATTTTTTTAAAAATATTTTATTTATTTCTGAGAGAGCACAAATGGGGGAGGGGCAGAGAGAGAGGGACAGAAGACCCGAAGCCAGCTCCATGCTGACAGCAGAGAGCCTGACGTAGGGCTCGAACTCACGAACCGTGAGATCATGACCTGAGCCCAAGTCAGACGCTCAGAAGTCAGAAGATCAACTGAGTGAGCCACCCAGGCGCCCCACCTTGTACACATTTTCAAAAGAGACCTTGCTGGCTCCTTCCCAGCACCCCCCCACCCCGCCCCACCCATACTCACTTTCCTGTTTCCCTACAGGAGCACATCTCTTCTTAAAAAAACGAACTCATTATATTTTTTAATAATGAAAGAATCGTGTGCTCCTTGAAGGTACCTTGAAAACACAGAAAAGCATAGAGTCAAAGAAACTCAAAAAGAAACCAGTGAGTGGCCTCTTAGCCAGACCCAACCCCTGATAAACGCCGTGCAGGGCCTGGCAGCCTTTCCTGTGCACGGGGTAGCTTCATATAAGCGCACCCCCTTCCTCCAAGCCCATCCAGCAGTTTGCTCTCCCCAGCACCCCCATTCTCCTCGGCGCCCCGCTCGCTTCTCCAGAATTCAGACCCATCTGTGCCGTCCGCCAGCTGCCCGTTCACCCGCTTGCTCGCTCCTTCCGTAGGAATCACTGTCTGTGGGGGACACGTTGTGAGCTCATGGTGCCAACTGCTTGCCTGGCAGCCCTTAATGCACCGTCTTCCTTTCTCGCTTCCTCCTCCTCCCCGCCCGTGGACCCGGGAAGGAGGTGCCATCTTCTGTATGAATATGGTGAAATTCTGGCATGGCAGATGAAAACGGTCAAGGACCTGGATTTTTTTTTTCCTCTGCTAATTGAGAATTAAAATCTCTGCAGGAGGTTTCTTTTTGCCGGGCTCTTCGCTTAGCAGAGACGTCCTCGTGAAGCCTGTAGGCAGGCTCTGTGCGGTGTCTTGTTGAAGGAACAGAGGCCGGCCACCACCTCCTGCAATCCTCGCCTCTGAGGTTGCCACCAGTCACCCGATCGTAGTGACTGGAGAGAGTTATGGTTTTATTTGGGGGTAATAAACACGAGCTGCTCCGGAACCGAGAACAAATCCTGTTTCCATGCAAATGTAGTTTGTAATAAAAACCTGCCAGGACGGAAGTACGGGGGCTGTTCTTCCCAGCAAACTGCTCCCTTTGACAGAACATTCTTCAGAGTTATCCTGGGAGGAATCAAAGCAGCTGTCAGAAAGGTTCAGTCTCAAGGATTCCACTGCTGTTGAGCTCAGAAGTGATGGGGCGGGGCGCCTGGGCGGCTCAGTGGATTAAGCGTCCGACTTCGGCTCAGGTCACGATCTCGCGGTTGGTGGGTTCGAGCCCCGCGTCAGGCTCTGTGCTGACAGCTCAGAGCCTGGAGCCCGCTTCAGATTCTGTGCCTCCCTCTCTTCTCTGCCCCCTCCCCCACTCGTGCTCTGTCTGTCTCTCTCTCTCTAAAAAAATAAACATTAGAACAATTTAAAAAAAAAGAGGTGACGGAGAGGGCGATTAGGGATTGTGGAATGTGAGGCGGACTACCGACCCTCTTCCTTTCTTGACATCGTCGGCCGAGCCATATTTTAAAGTCGAACTTAAATCCCTACATTTAATAGCCCTTCCAGCCCTCTGGGCTGCTTTGCAGATCCTCAGCCCCGAAGTGGACAGAGACCGGGTGAAGGAGGAGGGAATACAAATTTTGCTGTTATTTCCTCTGCACCTCGCCCACTGATGTTGCTTTCGGCGCAGAAAACAGAGTCCCAGCGAATCCTCAAAACAATACAGAGACCTCCCCCCACCCCCCCGAGAGGAATGAATGCCCCATTCCACTCCAGGGAGGTCAGTGCCTTCCTTCGGTTCCCCCAGAGAATTAGGACACAATCAGAGCCACTCGACTCGGAAGCCAGAGCTCTCCTCCCATGCTCGTGCTCACGATGGACCCAGAGAGAGAGAGAGAGAGAGAGAGAGAGAGTCAAGGCTATCCCAGAAGTCCAGCGAGGATGTTACTATCTCAAAGCCCGTGCAAGGCGCCAGCTCTGCCTGGAATCAGACCGGCGTTTCCAGGAAGCAGAGCAGAAAGAAGATGAGACCCCTCAAGGGCTCTGCGAGGCCAGAGGTGCTTCTGGAGGGGGGCCAGTGCCCAGGGAGAGGAGGGCAGAGCTCGGTGGGGTGGCGACAGACAGATGGCCCCGGCATCATTTCAATTTCATCTTCCTGACCAGCTGTCACTAGGAAAAATGTGCCCTGGGCTGGAAAGGGGCCAAATGAGCAGAGGAGAGAAATTCAGACATCCAGACCTTATTTGTTTGTTCATTCGCCTCCCACCCCCACCGCCAGATGATGGGGGTCTTCGTGAGGTAGAGACAGCAGCAAGAGAATTCCAGGTCAGCCAGGTGTTGGCTTCCTGGGCTCTGGGGTTTGCATCTCCAGTCAATGATTCGGCCAATGGAGGACGCCACCACCGCCCTCGCTCCCTGGGCGGGGGGTGCCAGGCTGCTGTTTGCATACGCGGGCACCGGCCGTGGATCCGGCCAGCAGGTGATTGCAGGACTCAAAGGGTCATAGCAGCATCGCCAGGCAACCGTGGAGGAGTTTCCCACGGATCAGAAGTCAGCTATGCAGAGCCTTGCAAAGCCCCATCTCTGTCGGGCGTGCTGCGGGCCATTTCCAGGGCCCGCTTGTACAGCAGGCACCCCCCCCCCCTTGAACTGATCACGGGAGAGGTGGTCAAAAACGCTTTCTTTGACAGGACAATTATTGTTTCCAAGTACGGTATGTGATTACGTGTTTGAATCCATAGGTTTGGTGGACCATGGTCGCAAGTGCACAATAGTTTACAAACTTTTTTGAAGGAATGTTCTTTTAGAGGCTTTTTTTTTTTAATGATTTTCTCCCTACTGAAAAAATTCCGATTAAAAATAATTCGGGGGTGGGGCGCCTGGGTGGCTTAGTCGGTTAAGCGTCCGACTTTTGCTTAGGTCATGCTCTCGCGGTTCGTGGGTTCGAGCCCCGCATCGGGCTCTGTGCTGACTGCCAGCTCAGAGCCTGGAGCCTGTTTCAGCCTGTGACTCCCTCTCTCTCTGACCCTCCCCTGCTCACGCTGTCTCTCTCTCTCTCCTAAAAATAAATAAAATGTTAAAAAAAAATAATTCGGGGGTTTCTTTGGCAAATAATTTCCGCTCCATGCTGTTGGTAAGCGTTACACTTGGAGGCCACCTTAGTGTCTAACAGCAGAGGGTTGATGAAATGTGCCATTTTTGTAAAAACAGCTAGATCCACGCAGGGACAAGCCTCTGAAATAACAGCCAGTGTTTCGGAAGCTCCTTTTATACCAGGTGTTTGTTCAGGGTTTGGGAGGTCTTGTTTCATTCAATCTGTACAACCCTGTCAGGGAAAGGACCTTAATATCCTCTTTCAATTTTTTAAAATGTGTATTTATTTTTGAGAGGGAGAAAGAGAGAAAAAGAGAAAGAGAGAGAGAGAGAGAGAGAGATCATGAGTGGGGGAGGGGCAGAGAGAGAGGGAGACAGAATCCGAAGCAGACTCCAGGGTCTGAACTGTCAGCAAGAGCCCAACATGGGGCTCGAACCCACAAACTGCGAGATCATGACTTGAGCTGAAGCCGGGCTTCAAGGAACCCTTAATATCCTCTTTTAATAATAAATGGGGAAATGGAAGGCAGAGACGTCGAGGGACTTGCCCAAGGTTGTGGGAGTTTTCGTTCAGGCAGTTTAAGCCCTGAGTGTGTGCTCAAAGCCACTGTCCTCCAGCTGACGCTGCTTGTCACTGGGTGGTGAGGTTGGGGACATTCTTATATTCATCTTGTTGTCTGTTTTTTCTTGCTTTTATCATGCTCACATTGCTTCTGCAGTAGGGAAGGATATCCCAAAATATATACAAATAGAACATGATACAATAAAAGAATCTAAAGTTTTTGGACCGGGGGGAGGGGTTTAAAAATTCCTAGCCATCCTGTTCTTCTTCATGTTTCATTGTTTTGGCAGGTGCTTCATCAACTTTAAAAATTTGCAAAGTTGTCGCAATAGCCAAGTATGTATTTATATCTTATCTTAGTATACATCTCACTTTGTCATATACTTTAATTTGTTTTAAGGAATTGGTGGACATAAGTCTGTTTGTAATTTTTTGCTGTACACAGAGCTGTAAATAATCGATTGGAAATAAATTAGAAGTAAAAACCACTTCTAATGGGTGCCTAGGAGGCTCAGTCAGTTAAGCATCTGACTTCTGCTCAGGCCATGATCCCATGGTTCATGAGTTCAAGACCCATACCAGGCTCTGTGTTGCCAGTGCTGAGCCGGCTTTGGATCCTCTGTCTCCATCTCTCTCTTCCCCTCCCCTGCTCACATTCTGCCTTTCTCAAAATATAAATAAACATTAAAAAAAAAAAAAAAAAGAAAGAAAGTGGTGCCTGGGTGGCTCAGTTGGTTAAGCACCTGACTTTGGCTTAGGTTATCATCTCGTGGTTCGGGAGTTTGAGCCCCATGTCGGGCTCTGTGCTGATAGTTCAGGTCCTGGAGCTGCTTCGATTCAGTGTTTCCATCTTTGCCCCTCCCCTGCTCATGCTCTGTCTCTCTGTCTCTCTCTCTCTCAAAATAAGTAAACATTAAAATTAAAAAAAAAATTTTTAAATGTTTTATTTATTTCTGAGAGAGAGAGAGAGAGAGAGAGAGAGAGACAGCATGAACAGGGGAGGGTCAGGGAGGGAGAGAGATACAGAATCCGAAACAGGCTCCAGGCTCTGAGCTGTCAGCACAGAGCCCGACGTGGGGCTTGAACCCACAAAGTGTGAGATCATGACCTGAGCCGAAGTCAGACGCTTAACCGACTGAGCCACCCAGGCGCCCCCCAAATTTTTTTTTTTAATTTCTAGGAGAGAGAGAGAGAGACAGCGTCAGCAGGGGAGGGTCAGAGAGAGAGG